>NC_060199.1:3044278-3054278 GCF_021184085.1 Oncorhynchus gorbuscha | reverse complement strand
TGTTGTCTTGTACAGTATGCTAGCCTATTGACTTGTGATCATTGCCCTTGCTAGTTTTATTGTATTTACATTCCCAGCCCTACCTACATTCGTCTGTTTTTGTCCAGAATATTGAGTCATTGAAGTTTAAACAGAGGCATCATATATCTGGTGTGTTGTCGACTGAAGGAGGAGAATTATGCTCAGAATCTTGGGAGTTCCACCGAAGTGTTATGAAATGTAACATTTTAAAGTGTATATAACTGTCCTAATGTTGCTGGACCCCAGGAAGAGTAGCTTCTGCCTTGGCATCCTTAATAAATACAAAAACATAATGTTGTGAGACTGTCCTTCCATTGGCCCTCATACAGTGGTGTAGTCGTGCCTGGAGATGTGAATATACTCAAATTTTGCCCCCCAAAAAACCTACACGCTCAGAGAAGGAAAGGCACCCTGTGTGAGCTTTATAGATTCAAATTCACACTTTCTATAGAAAAAATACAAATGTGATGATCTAAGTCCACAACAATGCTTGAACCACATAAATCTTTCCAACACACAGGCCCATTCATGTCTATGCCCCTGATGCAAACACATGATGACAATAGCGTGTCACAATAAACAATTCCATGTTGCCTTAATTAGCATTTACTGGTAAGTTGAAATGTCCCCACAAACTCTGGCAGCTTTCATGGCTCGGATCAGTTCTTTCCCCTTCTGGCGCACAGCTTCAGGATAGTCCTCGTTGAGGAAGATATACGTTCCTCTCAAGTTCTTGGCTCTTTCCAGAACAGCTATTTGGGCCTTGAACCTCAGGAACTTGACTATCGGCCCGGGTTTCCAGTTTGTCATGGAAGCTAGCAACGTAGGTTACGCCTTGCAGTTCCAGACAGGGCAGGTCACGGGGAAGATTGAAAACAACAAACAGCAGGGATCTAGACAGCCACAAACTCGGGACAATCCGCAGTCCCAGCCAGAATGGCTAACCATGTCGCGGGCTGTGTTCAATCCCTCAAAATCTTGCTAGCTTGATATGCAGCTAGCTAGCATATAGGCTAGCTGCAATGCCAAATAGCTCCTCAGACCCGTCCTTGGTCATCTGGATCACTGGACAAAGACTAGCAGTCCCAGCAACTGACAACTCCGTCACGGGATCCCAACTAAGAAATTATCTAGCTACTAAGAACTTTACAACACACTTTCAAAACAACAAACTTTTTAAATCAAGAAAACAGAGCTCTTCCTCATTCTGCATTCAAAAGGAAGTGTGTGTTATAATATGTCAAGGTAGGGGTGGTATACAGAAGATAACTGAAGGAACAGAGTGCTAGATAAATGGTAAGTAATCAAGGTAGTAATGAAGTACAGGTGTGACTGAAGATGGTGTGTGTAATAATGGCTGTCAGGTCTGTGTAATCATGGGATGCCAGGACTGGTGGTTAGTAGACCAGTGACGTAGAGCGCCAGAGGCAGGTGAGCAGGAGAAGACGTGACAAGGTCAATGAAAGTTCACAGAAGGAGGAGATTAAGGGTCCCAAATGGCTCTAAAGTATTTTTGCTAGCCAGGCAACTATGTTGTAGGTAGATAAGTGACAATCCACCGATGAATCATCTTATTATGAAGTCATTTCTATGCATATCAACCATGACTAGTGATTTGACCTGTGCAGACACTTCACTCAGCCTTTGTATGACCTTCAACAATGATATGAGTAATACAGAAGCAAAGTGCAGTATCTACAATCTAAATGTGCCATTCCAACTATCTTGTTGTTTTTCTGTTTGACGGAAACAGTTTGAGAGTTCTAACTTACATTCCAACTGTATTTAATGGTTTTATATAGTTTATGTTTTCATGTTTTGAATGTTGTATTTTAATAACCCTCAAACTTTTTTTTTTTTAAGGACTATTTCATCACGCAGAATGTTTATTGCTTACATTTTGTTTTAACCATCTTCAATCTAAATCTGTTAATTCAACTTTCTTGTTCTTTTTCCGTTTGACTCTGTATGGGAATTTATTCGACTGATATGCATAAACAATTACTCCATAATGAGATAAGACATCAGTGCAATATCACTTATCTCCCTAAAACACATTTGGATGGACAGCAAATCAACTTTAAAGCATTTTTTGTCTGTGATTCACTGTTTGTGTAGTTACTGCTCTTTGCCTTTGTATGGCAGAGCGGGTACCTGCATGTACTGTGGAACAAAACCAAAGTGCAGTACATTCAGTTACTGCGGTTTGCCTGGATTTTTACTTGTAGTTACTGTTATAGTTATATGTTAGTTATATCACATTCCATTTTCTCTGAAACAAAACATCATTGAACCAAGACACTTTGTCACAAGATAAAACATATTCTATAACGCCTGATTTCAGTCTTAAATATTTTGTTTTTGCAAAAGTGTAGTTACTGCATTGTGCCTTTGTAGGGCAGTATAGTACAGTACTGTACAGTCGAGTTTAGTACAGTATAGCACACTAGAGTACAGTATAATGTACTCTAGTGTACTGAACTCTACTCTGTTCTGCTGTGCTGCACTGTGCTCAAACGTGATGTCCAAACTTGTGAAACATAGACATCTACGATTGGTCAGATTTGGTCCGATCTGTACCAATCACGTTTGGTCTTGTTTGGGAGGGAGCTCATTAGAATAATAGCCGCTGTGTTGAATAATACCCGAACATGCCAAGGAGGATACTGTGCTTTTCTACCTTTATGTACCAATTCAGGATACATCACAATGAATGCATAACATATCCATAATTATGCATTTCTGTATAGTACATATCAGGGACACATGACGGCATTATGTTACTGTCATTCTGTTATCAGGTGTTAATCCACTTCACTTACTGTAGCTCAAAACTCAAAAGAGATTTTTCCGAAATCCAGATGTCATTATAATTAAGTGATAATGCCCGTGAAGCCAGTGTTGGGAGGATATATTGGCTCTGGGGCATTAGCACATTCATACAATGGGTTACCAACATATTCAAATAATGATTGACATATGTTCATTACAAACGTTGTTTTGATGAATTTATTCATGCTATTACATCCTTCCACAAGTATAGTCCCAACACAAATCAAGGGTTGCTATCCAAGCTGGCTGGTCGTTCGTTCTAGAGACGTGACCCAGTTGTTCAGTCTTTTTGTTCTGTATCTAGTGTTCCATTGCCGTACTGGCTGGCAACGTTCTTATCCCTCGCTTGCTAGCTAGCCAGCTACGTCTAACTTACAGTCAAGTCAAAAAAGTGCAGCCAGAATAACAGCAAAGTAGCTGCATTTGCATTTGTTTAAGCTGTTTACTAGGGACATTTATTTCAATACATCCATAACAATGAACTAATGAGTTACGGTTTCCCCTTGACATAGAAAATTTGCTCACTCGTCAGGACACTGTTGTTCAAAGGAGCTAGCCAACAACACAGCTAACACAATCACGTTTGATATAAGGGAACATGAAAGTTAACATGTTGCAGAAGGCATTTTGATGGAAAAAAAAGTTCAAATCGCTCTCCTGTGAAGTAGTGACGCGCGACATACGCCTAGTTTCCTGAAACGAGTCACAAATGTCCTTCAAAATATTCGTATAGAGCTCTGACATAATAGTACTCTCTGAACCTCTGAAGCAAAAGCGTACGCACCAAGGACGTGAAAAATAAAATAAAGTTCTCAGAAAACATCTGTTCTCATACAAAGAGAGAGAAGGAGACAGAGAAAGAAAGAGAGTAGAGATAGAGAGAGAATATGGACGACCAAAAACTTGAAGGCTGTATCTTGATGGGCCAAAGTAAAAAGCCTGTAGTTCTCACATGTAGCAAACCAACATTGAAAAACATACTGTATCAAATATGAATTTGATCCTCCCTCAGTGGTCCAAAACTCTATGTGTTGGTGTGTGTGTTTGAGTGTGAGTATATGTTTGTGTGAGAGTGTGTGTATCATAAAAAATATAACACAACATAAATCTTTCCGGATGATGGATTATTGGATTTGTCTTTTGAAGAGAGAGAGAGAGGAGGAGGGATACCGAGGTGTGAAACAGGGCCATTAACAACGTAGAAAAACGAGATCCTGAGCCACATCACAAACACACAGTCAACTCAATTAGTGGGCTAGCGTTGCTCATTGAATTGTCAGGAGAGCTGACAAAGGGAAGATTCCCTACGTCTCTCAGAGTGTTGGGTAACACCGGAAAGGCCTGAATGTGGTTTATCCTCGAATGTAGACAGAGACAGTGATGGGGAGGGATGAGATCAGGAGAGAGAGGGAGGGAGGGGAGAGAGGGAGGGAGGGAGAGAGGGAGTGGGGGAAAGGGAGAGTTTAGACTCACTAAAGCTTTGAAGAGTGGTATACACAGAGCAGATAAAAAAAAATGTATGAGAAAATTGAAAAGCTATAGTGATCTTACACAGCAAGGGAAAGGTATGAGAAAGAGGGGGGGGGTACAATACAGTGAAAGAGAAATACATTACAATTGTTCTGTACAGGGAGAGAGATGGTGCCGGGAAAAAAAAGAAAAGAGGGAGGATTTAAGCCTTGTCTGGCCTGAGTTCTGCTCCTTATAGTTCTGTTATAACAACACAGGGTGAGACCCAGATGCAGACACAGGAGGCAGATGGTTTGAGTCTTTGATATTTATTAAAAAGTAAGGGTCAGACAAGAGGCAGGTCGAGGACAGGCAGAAGTTCATTAACCAGGTCAGAGTCCAAAAGGTACAGGGCGGCAGGCGGGCTTGAGGTCAGGGCAGGCTGAATGGTCAGGCAGGCGGGCTCAGTGTCAGGGCAGGCAAAATGGTCAGAACTGGGAAGACTAGAAAAACAGAGACTACAAAAAAGCAGCAGCACGGAAAAAACACGCTGGTTGACTTGACAAGACGAACTGGCAACAGACAAACAGAAAGCACAGGTATAAATACACTGGGGATAATGAGGAAGGTGGGTGACACATGGAGGGGGGTAGAGACAAGCACATAGACAGGTGAAACAGATCTGGGTGTGACGCCCTCCAGGGTGCAAACCTGGTTGACCAAGGTTGACCGGGGTGCCGGCGGTGGAAGTTGGCGATGAGGCCTGGGTCCAGGATGTCTTTAGCAGGGACCCAGCACCTCTCATCTGGGCCATAACCCATCCAGTCAACCAGGTACCGGAAACCCCTGCCCCGTGGTCAAACACACAGGAGGTGTCTCACCGTGTATGCTGGATGGCCATCGATGACATGGGGATGAGAGGTGGGCCTGGAAACAGGAGACAAAGGCCTGTGAGACAAGGGCTTAATCTTGGACACATGAAAGGTGGGATGTATACAGAGGGTACTGGGAAACAGAAGACGAACAGCATTTGGACTAAGGACTTTAGAGATGGGGAAAGGACCAAAAAACCGGGGGGAAAGTTTATGGGAAGGTCCCGTGTAGACAGCCATACCCTCTGCCCGAGACAATAGAGGGGAGCCAGAGTATAAATACACTGGGAATAATGGGCGACACCTGGAGGTAGACAAACACAAAGACAGGTGAAACAGATCAGGGTGTGACATCTGTGGGATTGAGGAGGACAAACACATTGATGGTGTTTACTTTAACGGACAAGTCCTGAGCTCCAGAAGGAGAGCAGTAGACGAGCCTGACCATATCCAGTCGTCGGGCTGCAGTTCTGGGATCTCCACCACACAGAGCTGGGCTAATCCTGGTCCAGATCTCTACCCACTCCTTCCCTCCACTCCTTCCCTCCAACGAAACACAGTTCCGATTCTATAGCTAATAAGGGTTATAGAATCAGAGAGGGAAACAGAGAATGCTTTTAAACCATGTGTAAAACTTTGGTTCCATAGGGTTATCAGGTTAGTGAACGCTCGTTAGCTGGGCATCATTAGGAGATCATTGTCTCTCTGATGATCAGACTTCTTATTAGAGATGCTCAGTAGAGATAGAGTAGAGCATATGTGTCAAACACAAGACCAGAAGATTTCTATCTTCATTTTGGCCCACTTCCATACCGCCCGCGATGCACTGCATTACAAGCCAACATGCTGCACGCCAAACGGCAGTGCATTGCCACGCACACACACCCCTCCTCACAGACCCACATACACAGCCAAACATGAGCCAGCCATTGCACTGTATCATGTCATCACTGATGGCACTGAACAACCTTCTACCAGACCGAACGTTTAAACTTGTTGTAGGCTAAATGTCCATGCCACATTTCGGGTTCCAATGTGTCATTGATGTAACAGTAGCAGGAGCCGACAGAAAATGTCATCTTGGTTGTCATTGAGTTACAGTATAAAGGATTCACACGTGGGTATAAATTACTATTAAAGGACAAAGGACACACAAGCAAGTATAAATGAGTCAGATAAGTCATCTAGCCTACTTTATGAAATTACAGCCTGATATGCTCACATTGGTGAATTCAACAGCAATTACGCTGCTTTTGTGTGTCCTGTTCATTAGCGCAGTGGATAGAAAGGGTAGGCTACCACTGACATATGCCACAGTCCTACCTAAGAGGCCAAAATGTTGCATTCTGGCTTTGGTTTTAAAATCTTGTCAATCAATAACCAAAAAACGAAATAACCTGCAACAAAACACCGGCAGCGTAGCCTAGTGCTTAGAGCGTTGGACTAGTAACCGGAAGGTTGTGAGTTCAAACCCCCGAGCTGACAAGGTACAAATCTGTCGTTCTGCCCCTGAACAAGCAGTTAACCCACTGTTCCCAGGCCGTCATTGAAAATAAGAATATGTTCTTAACTGACTTGCCTGGTTAAATAAAGGTAAAATTAAATTAAAAGGAGAAACATGTAGGAATATTACAGCAACATTTGAGCAATGGTCTAGGCTGGCTACTCAACTGCAATTCTATGGTTGGGAAGGGAATAGGGTCTAGGCTGGCTACTCAACTGCAATGCTATGGTTGGGAAGGGAATCGGGTCTAGGCTGGCTACTCAAATCAAATCAAATCAAATTTATTTATATAGCCCTTCGTACATCAGCTGATATCTCAAAGTGCTGTACAGAAACCCAGCCTAAAACCCCAAACAGCAAACAATGCAGGTGTAAAAGCACGGTGGCTAGGAAAAACTCCCTAGAAAGGCCAAAACCTAGGAAGAAACCTAGAGAGGAACCGGGCTATGTGGGGTGGCCAGTCCTCTTCTGGCTGTGCCGGGTAGAGATTATAACAGAACATGACCAAGATGTTCAAATGTTCATAAATGACCAGCATGGTCAAATAATAATAAGGCAGAACAGTTGAAACTGGAGCAGCAGCACAGTCAGATGGACTGGGGACAGCAAGGAGCCATCATGTCAGGTAGTCCTGGGGCACGGTCCTAGGGCTCAGGTCCTCCGAGAGAGAGAAAGAAAGAGAGAATTAGAGAGAGCATATGTGGGGTGGCCAGTCCTCTTCTGGCTGTGCCAGGTGGAGATTATAACAGAACGTGGCCAAGATGTTCAAATGTTCATAAATGACCAGCATGGTTGAATAATAGTAAGGCAGAACAGTTGAAACTGGAGCAGGAGCATGGCCAGGTGGACTGGGGACAGCAAGGAGTCCTCATGTCAGGTAGTCCTGGGACATGGTCCTAGGGCCCAGGCCAGTTGAAACTGGAGCAGCAGCATGGCCAGGTGGACTGGGGACAGCAAGGAGTCATCATGTCAGGTAGTCCTGGGGCATGGTTCTAGGGCTCAGGTCCTACGAGAGAGAGAAAGAAAGAGAGAAGGAGAGAATTAGAGAACGCACACTTAGATTTACACAGGACACCGAATAGGACAGGAGAAGTACTCCAGATAAACAAACTGACCCTAGCCCCCCGACACATAAACTACTGCAGCATAAATACTGGAGGCTGAGACAGGAGGGGTCAGGAGACACTGTGGCCCCATCCGAGGACACCCCCGGACAGGGCCAAACAGGAAGGATATAACCCCACCCACTTTGCCAAAGCACAGCCCCCACACCACTAGAGGGAAATCTTCAACCACCAACTTACCAACTCAACTGCAAGAGATTTTGAGTGCACCTTACATCAATGCCGCATTCAACTGCTGGTGAGCCATGCAGTGCACCCATCTACATTTGAGTTATTAAATCATTTTTGATTAAAGAGCAATGCTGTATCGACATTATAAAGGGCCATATTTCTTATAATAAAACAATGGCCAGTTTGGGTCGCAGACAGTTGTATGCATGTTTATTTTGTAAAAACAAACTTAATTGGCCATTTCTGGCCCACCAATTTGTTGTGTTCTCTCAATATGACCCGTGTGCTGATTGAGTTTGACACCCCTACAATAGAGATATGGGGTAATGTGTAATGGTTTATGTACGGGGCAGAGAGAGCAACAAGATCAGTGTCAACAGCAACAGTTACACCCATTCTATGGTTGGGAAGGGAATAGGGTATCATAACTAGGGGTTAAGTCACATTTCTTTTAGACTAACATTTAGTTTTCAAAAGCGGAGATTTGTATAAACCTTGCTGTTGTTACGTCTGTTGTTGGAATGAGACCAAAGTGCAGTGTGGTAAGCGTACATCTTTCTTTATTTTGATGAATACCAAAAAAAATAAAAAAATTAACAAACGTAATGTTCTGCAGGCTACACAGTAACTGTCCAAAAACAAGATCCCACAACTGAAGGTGGGAAAAGGGCTGCCTAAGTATGATCCCCAATCAGAGACTATGATAAACAGCTGCCTCTGATTGGGAACCATACTAGGCCAACAAAGAAATAGAAACATAGATTTGCCCACCCAAGTCACACCCTGACCTAACCAAATAGAGAATAAAAAAGGCTCTCTAAGGTCAGGTCGTGACAGCTGTCTGTCTCTCTGACATTTGCAACACTGTTTCAATATTCAAATTCGATCTCCAGCTGTCCCTTAGTAATAAAAGGGACGAGACAGACAGACAGCAGGAAACGCTTCTCAGCCAGTTCAAAATCATGAATCAGCTGGCATAGTTTTTATGAATATTTACAAAGGAATGTCAGTTGAAAAAGGTTCAAAGGAAACAAAGTGCAGTTAGTTTGCAGTCTTTCCAGCTTCAGTTTGAAGTGTCTGCCATCTGTAAATATGAATAAAATTGTTAAATTACAAGCCTATTTGGTTTAGCCACAGAAAAAGACAGGAAACTTCCCGCTAGCCATGATTGGCTGAGATA
Source organism: Oncorhynchus gorbuscha (assembly GCF_021184085.1). Lineage (NCBI taxonomy): Eukaryota > Metazoa > Chordata > Actinopteri > Salmoniformes > Salmonidae > Oncorhynchus > Oncorhynchus gorbuscha. Next base: position 3,045,125 of record NC_060199.1, on the reverse strand, counting down.
ATAGGTGGTAGGCTGGACATGCCGAGAAATTAGTTCGGATTGGTCTGCCATGCAGCGCGACTCCGTCTATAACATGAGCTGTTCAGTATGTGTAGGTAATCGTTTAAAACACAACTTTAAAAAATAGGTTTCACACAGTTGAACCGAGTTTTTAAATCAGTGGAATGTCCGGTGGAATTAGAGTATGATACCTAAGTAGATGGAGAAAATTCCACTGCTAGCATTGAGCCTGCTAGTAGGTTAGTTACCTGCAGATTCATGCAGTGTAGTAACGTTATGAGTTTGGCTTCAGGTTAATTGTTTAGCTATCTAGCTAGCTACATGTCGAGACAAAAGACTCCACTATGCAAGTAACCATTTCAAAAGAATATTCAAGATGTCACTGCGACAACTGTCGATAGACGTAGCTGGTAAATTTGCTCTGGCTATCTACTCCGATTTCAGAGCACTCTCGTTTGAGTGTGCCAGAGTGCAGAATAACTGACAAATTTACGAACGCTCAACATCCATTGAATATGTCCGGTGTCAGTAAACATTGGCAAAAAAACATAGTTACATTTTTGCCAGCAACACTGATACAGTCACCAACACTCTGGACAACATAAAAACAGCCTAACTAGCTCTGCTAGGGCGAGTAAAATGGTGTGAACTGTTCTCTCGTTTGTGTCTGGAAGTAGCTAGCCAACATTAGCTAGTTAGCTGTGGTGCTTGACTGCTGATGTTAGGCCAGAACTCTTGGATCAACCTTACTCCTCGGCCAGAGCGTCCAGTGTTCGCTCTGAACGCTCCGAGACAACGCTTTGAGTTTACGAATGCCCAGAGCGAACTCTGTCACTCCAGATTGAGT
>NC_060199.1:2974278-3036778 GCF_021184085.1 Oncorhynchus gorbuscha | reverse complement strand
AATGAATAGCATTCTGACATAGGTGTTGTTTTTGTCCAGGTGTGAAAGGGCAGTGTGGAGTGCAATAGAGATTGCAACATCTGTGGATCTGTTGGGGCAGTATGCAAATTGGAGTGGTTCTAGGGTTTCTGGGATGATGGTGTTGATGTGAGCCATGACCAGCCTTTCAAAGCATTTCATAGCTACAGACGTGATTACTACGGGGCGGTAGTCATTTATGCAGGTTACCTTCATGTTCTTGGGCACAGGGACTAGGGTGGTCTGCTGTTGGTATTACATGTACATGTTGGTATTACAGACTCAGACAGGGAGAGTTTGAAAATGTCAGTGAAGACACTTGCAATTTGGTCAGCGCATGCTCGGAGTACACGTCTTGGTAATCCATCTGGCCCTGCGGCCTTGTGAATGTTGACCTGTTTAAAGGTCTTACTCACATCGGCGATGCATCATCACACAGTCGTTCCGAACCTCTTATTCTCTCATGCATGTTTCAGTGTTGCTTGCCCCGAAGCGAGCATGAAGGTCATTGAGCTCATCTGGGAAGTCCATTTAACATGCTGGTAGAAATGAGGTAAAACAGATTTAAGTTTCCCTGCATAAAAGTCCCCAGCCACTAGGAGCGCCGCCTCTGGATGAGAGTTTTCCTGTTTGCTTATGGCCATATTCAGCTCATTGAGTGTAGTCATAGTGCCAGCATCGGTATGTTGGGGTAAATAGATATATAAATAGATATCTATGAAGAATATAGATGAAACATCTCTTGGTAGATAGTGTGGTCTACAGCTCATCATTAGATACTCTACCTCAGGCGAGCAAAGCCTCGAGACTTCCTTAGATATCATGCACCAGCTGTTGTTTACAAATATACATAGACCGACACCCCTTGTCTTTACCAGAGGCTGCTGTTCTATCCTGCTGATACAGTGTGTAACCTAACAGCTGTATGTTATTCATGTCGTTGTTCAGCCACGACTCGGTGAAACATAAGATATTACAGTTTTTAATGTACCTTTGGTAAGATATACGTGTTTGTAGTTCATCCACTTTATTATCCAGCGATTGTACGTTGGCCAATATTACCGATGGCAAAGGCAGATTAGCCACTCGTCGCTGGATCCTTACAAGGCATCCTGATCTCCTTCTGCGATATCTCCATCTTTTTCTCCTGCGAATGATGGGGATGATGGCCTCGTCGGGTGTCTGTAGTAAATCCCTCTTGTCTGACTCATGAAAGAAAAATGATTGGTCCAGTTCAAGATGAGTAATCGCTGTTCTGATGTCCAGAAGCTCTTTTCGGTCATAAGAGACAGTAGCAGCAACATTATATACAGAATAAGTTATAAATGAATGTGAAAAAAACAAACTAAATAGCACGGTTGGCTAAGAGTCCATAAAACGTCAGCCATCCCCTCCGGCGCCATTCCATACTGCATTCTACATCCCACTGCCATAACGATCTCTTCAAAATCAGAAGCACATTCTGTCATGACTTTCGCCGACTTCGGTCCCTCTCCTTGTTCGGGCGGCGTTCGGCAGTCGACGTCACCGGCCTTCTCCCCATCGCCAATCCACTTTTAATTTTCCTTTGTTTATCACACCTGGTGTCCCCCAATTACTTGTTCATTATTTAACCCTCTGTTCCTCCATGGCTTTTTGTGAGTGATTGTTTTGTATGTAGTAAGGTCCATTTATGTGGGCTCTCTTTTGTATTGCATTTGATTTATGTTGAGTATATTTAGTTTATTTACTCATATCTGCTGTCCTGCGTCTGACTCCCAACCAGCTACACACAGACCTCATTTCACATTCTTTGTACCAGGAATGTTACTGTTGGAATGGTGTTGACAGCAGTGGATGATCTCTTGTACACATCAGTGATAAACTTTTCCGCAAGTTGGTTAGGACATCTACTTTGTGCATGACACAAGTATTTTTTACAACAATTGTTTACAAACATATAATTCAATGTATCACCAGTGGGTCAGAAGTTTACATACACTAAGTTGACTGTGCCTTTAAACAGCTTGGAAAATTCCAGAAAATTATATCGTTATAGGCTACTTGACTGATAGGCTACTTGACATCACTTGAGTCATTTGGAGGTGTACCCATGGATGTATTTCAAGGCCTACCTTCAAACTCAGTGCCTCTTTGTTTGACATCATGGGAAAATCAAAAGAAATCAGCCAAGACCTCAGCCAAGACCTCAGACCTTCACAAGTCTGGTTCATCCTTGGGAGCAATTTCCATACACCTGAAGGTACCACGTTCATCTGTACAAACAATAGTACGCAAGTATAAACGCCATGGGACCATGCAGCTGTCATACCGCTCAGGAAGGAGACACATTCGGTCTCCTAGAGATGAACGTACTTTGGTGCGACAAGTGCTAATCCCAAAACAACAATCAAAAGACCTTGTGAAGATGCTGGAGGAAACAGGTACAAAAGTATCTATATCCACAGTAAAACGAGTCCTATATCGACATAACTTGAAAGGCCGCTCAGCAAGGAAGAAGCCACTGCTCCAAAACCGCCATAGATAATCCAGACTACAGTTTGCAACTGCACATGGGAACAAAGATCACACTTTTTGGAGAAATGTCCTCTGGTCTGATGAAACAAAAATGGAACTGTTTGGCCATAATGACCATCGTTATGTTTGGAGGGAAAAGGGGGAGGCTTGCAAGCCAAAGAACACCATCCCAACCGTGAAGCATGGGGGTGGCAACATCATGTTGTGGGGGTGCTTTGCTGCAGGAGGGACTGGTGCACTTCACAAAATAGATAGCATCATGAGGAGGAAAATAATGTGGATATATTGAAGCATCATCTCAAGACATCAGTCAGGAAGTTAAAGCTTGGTCGCATATGGGTCTTCCAAATGGACAATGACCCCAAGCATACTTCGAAAGTTGTGGTAAAATGGCTTAAGGACAACAAAATCAAGGTATTGGAGTGGCCATCACAAAGCCCTGACCTCAGTCCTATAGAAAATGTGTGGGCAGAACTGAAAAAGTGTGTGCGAGCAAGGAGGTCTACAAACCTGACTCAGTTACACCAGCTCTGTCAGGAGGAATGGAAGAATGGGCCCAAATTCACCCAACTTATTATGGGAAGCTTGTGGAAGGCTACCTGAAACGTTTGACCCAAGTTAGACAATTTAAAGGCAATGATACCAAATACTAATTGGGTGTATGTAAACTTCTGACCAACTGGGAATGTGATGAAAGAAATACAAGCTGAAATTAATCATTCTCTCTACTATTATTCAGAAATGTCCCATTCTTAAAATGAAGTGGTGATCCTAACTGACCTAAAACAGGGAGTTTTTACTTAGATTAAATGTCAGGAATTGTGAAAAACTGAGTTGTATTTGGCTAAGGTGTATGTAAACTTCTGACTTCAACTGTATTTGATCTATCCAAACACTGTAGTATGATTCCATTATTTTTAGATATCACTCCATTGAAAGATGTATCAATCTCCCTATCACAGATCCATGTTAAAATTCACTTCCTCATCCTATCAATCACTGATATTTGCACCGGCATCAGAGTTTTGTGTGTAATGGACGGAGGTTGGTAGGGATCAGTAGTGTCAGAGAGAAGCACTATTCCGCCGGTCTCTCTGGATCCCAGAAGGTCGCAGGATCTCCTCCTCCCTTCCTTCTCCTCCCCTCTTCCATTCCTGCTCTGAGGGGAGCATGGAACTAATATGGCAAACTAATGATCGCAGAGAGAGAGAGACATATTCCCTCCTTTAGTAGTACCACCTCCTCCTTTATTTAACCTGTTTTCTATACAGTAGACTTTCCAGTGGAATATTTGAATGTGTTGAATTTGTGTTCAAGCTAAAGCCCATATTTCTGTCATAACTTGTCATCATAAGCAAACAGGATTGTGGGCAGGGTGTGTGCTGTTTCTTGACAACATATGAAAAGCTGATGACTTGTCTGTCTGTTTTGTGCGGATGTGTGGATGTATTTCTGTGTCTTGCGTGTGTACATGGGTACGTGCATTGTGTGCGTGTCTCTGGCTTTAATCATTTGTTGACCGAGGCCGTAGACAGAACCCAGTGTTGATCCACCCCTGCAGCTAGCCCACGCTAATCTGTGTGCGCTGTGTGTGTGTGCGTGTCCGTGTACGTGCATGTGTGTCCCGCTACGCTTACTAACGAGTCAAGGGAAATAGTCTCTCTGCACTGTAATGACAAAGAACATGTTGTCCCGACTGCTCAATCCAAAACAGAAAAAGTCTTTTTTCCCAAAACAATCTATGAGAGAAAGAAAGTGTAACAGCCAGAGCAAAAAGAAAAACCAGAAAGCTCATTGGCACAAGAAACTTCGACTTTGAGATATTTCAAATGTGTGTTTATTATTTTCATGGGGCAGGGGGGGGGGTCACGATTGAATCACAGTTTGTTTGTTTATCTGTTTGTTTATCTGTTTTAACACAAATTCCTCATTAAAACCGGTCTGAGACGGCAGGAGACCTTTGATAAGAAGCGGCACAGTGTTTGCTTTACTTCTTCCACCATGCTGTCTTCTGGCTCCGTCTGCTCAGCCTACTGTTTTTTGTTGGCTACAGACACCAGGAGACTATTGATTTGGCTTGAAAACATGTATAATTTTTGTATAATTTTCATAAAATGATCATTATCTATGTGAAGATTTATAATTCCAACACCATTTATAATCCACTGCATGAGAATACTAAGTGCTTGGTCAGGAGCTAAAAAGCCCAAAGGTTGGTGAAATAGAGTTACGAAACACTACCACCACCTCCCCCTTCGCCCTGGACTCTCCTCTCTCTCACATCAAATGCTGATCCCTTTCATCAAATTACTTCACGTGTGGTTTGTGCATGTGCATGTGTGTGTGGACGTGTTTAACTATACGTGTGGGAACCAGAAGTCCCCACAAGAATAGTAAACAAACAAAAATGTGACCAACTGGGAACACCACAAGGTCAAATGCTATTTCTAGGTTTAAGGTTAGAATTAGTTTAGGTTTAGGGTTACGGTTAAGGTTAGGTTTTGGGGTTAAGGTTAGAGTTAGGGAAAACAGGGTTTTGAATGGGACTGAATTGTCCACACAGGTCCACTTGTTCAATCACTGGGGGTACCACAGACGGCATTATATCCCAAATGAGTTTGCTGATTAGGAACCTGTCCCCTCGCATCCGTGTATTCCAGGGATCCTGATTTATGAGTGCCCAACCCAGGAAATACCACAGACCTGAATCTCATCAGCCCTTTAAACTTTGGAGATTGATTACTTTGTTACTTCATTACGCTGGCTCAAGTCTCTCTCTTACACTCATTGTCTCTCTGTTTATATCACTCTCCTTCTCACCACTCTCTCCATTCGTCCCCAGTCTCCCTGTTTCTCTACCCTCTTTATCTCCTTCTCTTCACGCCTCACCGTCTATTATTTTCTTCAGCCTTCTGTTCCTTTCTTTCCTCTCTTTAGACAAATGTTTCTCTCCTCTGGTTTGAAACCTTCAACCACAAAGCTTGCTAACTCATAGATGCAGTCATGTTAGCTACAATGGCTATCTAACCAGGGAGCTTGCTAGTCCATCAGTTTCACCTGTTAACTGTGCATATGTAACAGACAGAGGTTTTAGTCCTTGTCTATCTGACCCTGCATTCGAACCCTTGTCAACAACAACTCAATTGTTATTGTTGGGGTGGCAGGTAGCCTAGTGGTTAGAGCATTGGGTCAGTAACTGAAAGGTTGCTAGATCAAATCCCTGAGCTGACAAGATAAACATCTGTTGTTCTGATAGTTAACCCACTGTTCCTAGGCCATCATTGTAAATAAGAATTTGTTCTTAACTGACTTTCCTAGTTAAAATAATTCAACCATACTGCAAGATGCTAGCTTGTGACAGTTGACATTTAGATCTCAGGGCGAGTGACATCACCACACTAACCAATGCTTCAGTAACCTGCTAGCTCACATTTGCTTTTGTAAAGACTGACACTGGAGAAGAGAAGCAGGTATGGGGAGTCAACATTTAATTGGAACAGACATGAAAACGCGGGGAAGGAACTGGGGAACAGACAGATATAGGGGAGGTAATGACATGGGTGATTGAGTGAGTACAATAATCGCTGATGCGCATGACGAGGAAAGGCAGGTGTACGTAATGATGGTGGCAGAGGTGCGTAATGCTGGGGAGCCTGGCGCCTTCGAGTACCAGGTACGAAGAGCGGCAGCAGGCATGACAGCTTTAACTGTTTTATTTCATACCTGTCCTCTCCATGTGGGTTCAGTAATCCAATAGAGTATTCCCGGTATTCGGTATTCTCCACCCAATAAGTGTTCACTCTATCATAGAGGGTTTGATCATTAGTACAGATCAGATCAGATCAATCCTATGAGCCGATTCATATGACATCCATGGTTTCTGTTGTGGAAATTTTGTACAGAGAGAGACTTGGTAATTTCTTCAAACAATCATGTTTATTTCATTAATTATTTCAATACTGAAACCATCGACCCTACAGTCTTGACTGTTGGGCCGACAGCCTACCCTTTACAGACATTGCACAGTTTATATAGCTGATACCCAGAATGCTTGGTTCCACCCCTCCCATATAGATTTGGGGGGAACCAGAAGCCACTTTGGGTTCATCCTCTGGTCATCTGCCACTGGTTGTTTCCCAAATGCCAGGATAATTAGGAATACTGAGGCCTTTGTTCTGTTCCTCCAGGCTCTCTCTATCTCGGTGACACCAATCACATCTGATATATGTAATGCCAGCTGTAGATTTTTTTTAATCAACAAGCCATCACTTAATCAGGTGCCAGCCCAAGCTCCATAAAGACTCCTCTCAGTTAACTCAGAAAGGGAGAGAGAGAGAGTCCTAAGAACCTTACTCTATATCATAAAACAACCATTTGATGCATGAAGATAACATAATCTTGTAATCCTGCTACCACACTCAATGACCTTGACTGCTGGCTTATCCTGGTGGATATATAAAGTAGGTGGGGTGATATAGAGTATGTGTAGTGTAGATGAGATGTTGCATATTAAAGTAATGGTGAGATGGGAGTCATGGGAGGTTGACAAATTCAAAGGTATGTTAAGAAGTTAAGAAGTTCCTGGAATCAAAAGACTCAAGAGACTTTTCTTGTTACAGCCTCGCGTGGCGAGCTTCTAGGTTCTCCTGTAATAGCACTGGTAGTCACCTGTGACAGAGTGGTTCTGGGTACTGAGATTATGGCGTTGGTGACGGGAGCTTCAGTATTGTAGAGGTCACTGATTTGAGGTTGTGGAACAAGGATAGTGGTGCATGGCTTGTTCTCTGCTGGGTGTCATTCATTTACATTTTGTGTTTTCTCATTATCTTAATAAAGTAAAAAATACCTGGTTGAGCTGAGTGGGTTATGAGTGTTAGTTAGAAACTATGCAGGTGTTTGTCACTGACCCACCTGAGTATATAAATAAATTAGCTACCCATTAGATCTGATAGTGTCATCTGTGTGCATCTCAGCTACTTGCACTGTAGGTAGGAAGAGATCTCCATAGCCAGCAGTTCTACAGGAAAAATGCAGGTGGCTGGAAGGTAGTAAGACAAACGTGTTCCAGACTGGGGCAAATGTCAGTGCTTCATAACTGAAGAGTAATAACTAACTACAGCATGTGGTCCAGCTCCTTCTGCACTGTGCGTAGACCGAGAGAGACACCGGGACACACTGTTTCAAAGCCTGATTCTTCTCCTCTCTTCTCACTCTGACTGACTTCTGCAGAGAGCGAGAAGAGAGGGAAAGAGAGAAGAGGTGTCTCACGTCAGACTTTTTTCCATCACGACACAGATTCATAGTGGGAGACAAAATGGTGTCCTCAGACTGATTTGGCAGCTCACATTGTTAGAGCCCAAACCACCTTTCTTTCTCTCTCTCTCTCTCTCTCTCTCCCTGGCCTTGGTAACTGGAATTTTCCTGAGCATATTTCTTCTTGACCAAAACTCTGGTTCCTCTCTCTAGTAAGTGCCTAAAATTGTTTTTCCTTGGTCTGGTCATGTGATCAGGAAAACCTCCTGACCCCATCACCCTCTGGCTCTGAGTGAGCCCTACTCTGCATAGCGTTTTTTACATAATTGTTTATGTATGTAATTCTTCTTATTATTTATTCAACTTTACATTTATTTATGTAGCCAAGTGGTATAGCTTGTATTCATTACAGTATCGCCACAAAGTCATAAACCCCAGCCATTTAAAAATGTGTCTTCAAATTTGACTTTAAACTCTAAACTTAACCCTAACCACACTGCTAACCTTGTGCCTAACCCTAACCCTAACCTTAAAATAAGACCAAGTAGGAGGCCCCTGCCTCCACACTTTCGGACTCTGCTCCTGATTACTCTGCCTGCCCTTTGACCTGTCGTTTGCCTGCCCCCTGTTTTTGTATTAAACTTTTGTTATTTCGAAACTGTATCTGGGTCTTCCCCTGAGTCATGACAATATGTACAAATTATTTATGGATATTTTGCCATTTGAATTATATCCAATATGGAGTTGGTTGGTTCACTTAGGATAACTGAGGATAAATCAGGGATGCTGTCAGGCACACAGGAGCGACGAATCAATGTCTCGCAAGATCACCGAATGAATGATTAATTAGTATTCTGCATAACAGCCTGAATATAATAGCATGCTAGACTGTTGCCGTCAGACCAAAAAAACACCACATTTCTTATGAGATCATAGGATAATTGTGCTCTGATGGAAACAATGCAGGTCGGCTAGTCTGCTCAAAGAGTATTTACTCACATCATTCAAGAAGATCTAAATGTATATTCTCATGAAACTGAGTGGGACCAAATGTTTATGTTTGACCATTCAGATGCAGCTTGGCCATTTCACCCGTAAAACAAGAAGAATTATCATTCACAATTGACTGTGATGGTAAAATTATTTTAAAATGAGGTAGGCGTAATTTGATGTTTGAGGGTATTAAAAATACAAACACTTATTCAAGTCAATGTGTGTAGGCATAGGCAGCTGTTACATTTGGATGATGCGTTGGATGAAGCTGACATGTGGAATTGTTTTAAGATGGTTCTACTAAGATAACATGTGGAATTGTTTTAAGATGGTCATACCATGGATCATTACCATGGATCATTACCATGGATCATTACCATGGATCATTACCATGGATCATTACCATGGATCATTACCATGGATCATTACCATGGATCATTTAGCCATTTGATTTTGAATAGATTTGTCTTTTTTGGCCTTTACGACAATAGCCCAGGGAAACACATTGAATATCATATTCATAAATGGCATAAAAGACAGTCGAAACATGAATCATAAAAATACGATTTTGAAGTGTCTGTCCTATATCTAGGAGATACTGTATAAGAAAGCTCAGATTTTTGTTTTGTTTTTGTTGGCACAAAACTACCTCAATACTGCCATTCATTTCTATGGGTAACCTTCAGACGAGTCCCGTGACACATGTGGGGACTTAGATGCCATTGTGTTCATGAGAGTCTCCCCTTTCAACAGTGGGCTATTAGTTTGTAGATGAAACGGTTCAGACGCTACAAACAGAAGTTGGCACATCAGAGTTAACGCCTTCGGACGAATCCCGTGGGGCGTGTCGGGGTCGTAGAGCAAAATGGAGACAAAAATCGTGAGTCTCATCTTTTATATTAGTGTGAATGCCAAACTTTTTGGACGCCACAGATGTTTTCAGGAGAAAAAAATTTTTGGGATGTGAACTAATATCTCTACCCTAAACTGACAGATATTGGTAGTGATTTTTTTCATATGTTACTCAGATTGACGCACGTGTGTCTTAAGTGTACTTTATGATCAGAATTATTGTCTATATTATCTGTGGGGTTTATTAAGTGGGTAGATAACATTACAAAGTCATTTTGATATTGTTTGGGATGATTTTACCCTATTTTCTTCGAAAAGAAAACCCGAATGGCAATCGTTTTATTAAAACGGCCGGCACCGGTTAATTTACATGCTTCCGAGGCACCGGTTAATTTACATGCTTCCGAGGCACCGGTTAATTTACATGCTTCCGAGGCACCGGTTAATTTACATGCTTCCGAGGCACCGGTTAATTTACATGCTTCCGAGGCTGCCTCCAATCTTTAAAATGATTAATTCTATATCTAGAGGACTCCTGGTAGCTCCAGGAGTGAGAAGTATCATTTTTGTCTTTATCTGTTGCTTTGGTAAGCAGTGGCTATATTGGATTGGCAGTGGTTTCACCTGTTTTCTGACTTCCTTGTTAGGATCAATCTCAGTATGCTTCATTCTATATTAAAACAAATTTTATTGGTCACATACACATGGTTAGCAGATGTTAATGCGAGTGTAGCAAAATGTTTGTGCTTCTAGTTCCGACTATGCAGTAATACCTAACAAGTAATCTAACAATTTCACAACAACTACCTTATACACACAAGTGTAAAGAAATGAATAAGAATATGTACATATAAATATATGGATGAGCGATGGCCGAACGGCATAGGCAAGATGCTGTAGATGGTATATATAGTATATATATAAATGAGATGAGTAATGCAGGGTATGTAAACATTATATAAAGTGGCATTGTTTAAAGTGAATATTGATACATTTATTACATCCAATTTTTAATTATTAAAATGGCTAAAGATTTGAGTCAGTATGTTGGCAGCAGCCACTCAATGTTAGTGATAGCTGTTTAACAGTCTGATGGCCTTGAGATAGAAGCTGTTTTTCAATCTCCCGGTCTCAGCTTTGATGCACCTGTACTGACCTTGCCTTCTGGATGATAGCGGGGTGAACAGGCAGTGGCTCGGGTGGTTGTTGTCCTTGATGATCTTTTTGGCCTTCCTGTGACATCCTGTGCTGTAAGTGTCCTGGAGGGCAGGTAGTTTGCGTTGTGCAGACCTCACTACCCTCTGGAGAGCCTTGCGGTTGTGGGCGGTGCTGTTGCCGTACCAGGCTGGTGATACAGCCCGACAGGATGCTCTTGATTGTGCATCTGTAAAGGTTTGTGAGTGTTTTTGGTGACAAGCCAAATTTCTTCAGCCTCCTGATTTTGAAGAGGTGCTGCTGCGCCTTCTTCACCACGCTGTCTGTGTGGAGGGACCATTTCAGTTTGTCCGTGATGTGTACGCCGAGGAACTTAAAACTTTCCACCTTCTCCACTACTGTCCCATCAATGTGGATAGGGGAGTGGATAGGGGAGTGCTCTCTCTGCTGTTTCAAGTCCATGATCATCTCCTTTGTTTTGTTGACGTTGAGTGTGATAGCTAGAGAAGTCCTGATATTGCCAGGAGTAATAAGTATAATGTTTGGCTTTATCTGTTGTCTAGTACTGTCTTCTTACTAGCTGGGGCCATCTGCTTTAAGTGCGATGTGTCTTCCCAGTAGCCTTCTTGGTGTGTGACTGCTATTAACTTGCAGATGGTTGTTGAAACAACCAGGATTAAAGGGCAGGGCAATTAGCAAGGCAATTAGCAAATAGTATTAGTACTTCAGTCTCTCCTGTTTTCTAAGCGGCGGCCAAGATAGTGGTGGTCTGGTCACAAAACAAATTCCTTCGTCAAAAGAAAGGCTGTTCTACCAAGTTACTTGAGGAAGGAAAGCGAGGAAGGCTCCACATCACTCTCTCACTTGAGTATCTTACCTAGTTATTTTCAGATTCTCATTTTGCACTTTTGTAGCTTTGACAACTGTGGACAGTGCCTTCGGAAAGTATTCAGACCCTTTGACTTTTTCAACATTTTGTTAAGTTACAGCCTTAAAAAAATGGATATTTTTTTTCAATCAGCAACAATACCCCATAATGACAAAATGAACAACTTTTTTTGAAATTTTTGCAAATGTAATTCAAAAGAAAGGAGATACGTTATTTACATAAGTATTCAGACCCTTTGCTATGAGACTCTAAATTGACCTCAAGTGAACCTGTTTCCATTGATCATCCTTGAGCTGTTTCTTCAACTTGATTAGAATTCACCTGTGGTCAATTCAATTGATTGGACATGATTTGGTAAGGCACACACCTGCCTATATAAAGGTACCACAGTTGACAGTACATGTCAGAGCAAAAACCAAGCCATGAGGTCGAATAAAGTTTCCGTAGAGCTCCGAGACAGTATTATGTCGAGGCACAGATCTGGGGAAGGGTAACAAAAAATATCTGCAGCATTGAAGGTCCCAAGGACACAGTGGCCTACATTATTCTTAAATGGAAGAAGTTTGGAACCACCAAGACCCCTCCTAGAGCTGGCTGCCCGGCCAAACTGAGCAATCAGAGGAGATGACCAAGAACCCGATGGTCACTCTGACAGAGCTTCGGAGTTCCTCTAAGGATATGAGAGAACCTTCCAGAAGGACAACCATCTCTGGAGCACTCCACCAATCAGGCCTTAATGGTAGAGTGGCCAGGCAGTAGCCACTCCTCAGTAAAAGGCACATGACAGCCTGCTTGGAGCTTGCCAAAAGGCAACTAAACACACTCAGACCATGAGAAACAATATTATCTGGTCTGATTGAACTCTTTGGCCTGAATGCCAAGCGTCACGACTGGAGGAAACCTGGCACCATCCCTACGGTGAAGCATGGTCTTGGCAGCATCATCCTATGGGTATGTTTTTCAGCAACATGTACTGGGAGACTAGTCAGGATCAAGGAAAAGATTAATGGAGCAAAGTACAGAGAGAAACATGATGAAAACCTGCTCCAGAGCGCTCAGGACCTCAGATTGAGGCGAAGGTGCACCTTCCAACAACCATAAGTACACAGCCAAGACAACACAGGAGTGGCTTTGTGACAAGACTCTGAATATCCTTGAGTGGTCCAGCCAGAGCCCAGACTTGAACCCGTTCGAACATCTCTGGAGAGAACAGAAAATCGCTGTGCAGCGACACTCCCCATCCAAGCTGACAGAGCTTGAGAGGATCTGTGGAGAAGAATGGGAGAAACTCCTCAAATACACATGTGCCAAGCTTGAAGCGTTATACACAAGTGAATCAAGGCTGTAATTGCTGCCAAAGGTGCTTCAAAGTACTGAATAAAGGGTCTTAACATTTATGTAAATGTGATTAGTTTTTTTTATTTTTAATACATATGCAAAAAAGTTCTAAAAAACAGTTTTTGCTTTGTCATTATGGGGTATTGTGTGCAGATTTATGAGGGGAAAAAACATTTTATACATTTTAGAATAAGACTGTAATGTAACAAAATGTGTAAAAAGTCAAGGGGTCTGAATACTTTCTGAATGCACTGTATATTTCAGCTTGGAAATCGTCCCACCACCTCAAGATCAAGCTCAACAAGATGGGGCTGCTCTTCCTCTCTGGGAAAGCCTGCCCACTCAAATACCTCTCCATCACAGTTGACAAATCCACAGTGTCCGCCTCCCAGAGTGCAAATAACCTTGGTGTGACCCTGGACAACACCCTGTCATTCTCTGCAAACATGAAAAAGTGTTTTGCTCCTGCAGGTTCATGCTTTACAACATCCGTAGAGTACGACCCTCCCTCACACAGGAAGTGTCTCAGGTCCGAATCCAGGCACTTGTCATCTCCTGTGTGGACTACTGTAACTTGCTGTTGACTGGGCACCTCGCTTGTGCCATCAAACCCCTGCAACTTATCCAGAATGCTGCAGCCCGCCTGTTGTTCAACCTTCCCAAGTTCTCCCATGTCACCACGCTCCTCCACACACTCCGCTGGCTTCCAGTCAAAGCTCGCATCCACTACCAGACCATAGTACTTGCCTCTGGAGCAGCAAGAGAAACTGCCCCTCTCTACCTTCAGGCTATGCTCAAACCCTACACACCAACCCGAGCACACCGTTCTCCCTGGGTAAGTCGCTAAGAGCTTGCACACCTTGATTGTACAATATTTGCAAGCTCTGTCAAGTTGGTTGTTGATCATTGCTAGCCATTTTGAAGTATTACTATAGATTTTCAAGCCAATTTAAATCAAAACTGTAACTAGGCCACTCAGGAATATTCAATCTTGTCTTGGTAAAAAATCTCCAGTTTATATTTGGCCTCGTGTTTTAGGTTATTGTCATGCTGAATGGTGAATTGTCCCCCAGTGTCAGGTTTTCCTCTAAGATTTTGCCTGTTCTTTTTCCATCGTAAAAAAAAATCCCTAGTCCTCGTTGATGACAAGCATACCCATAACATGATGCAGCCACCACCATGCTTGAAAAAATATGAAGAGTGGTACTCAGTGATGTGTTGTTGAATTTACCCCAAACATAGTTTGTATTCACGACATTAAGTTAATTTCTTTGCAGTTTTACTTTAGTGTCTTATTGCAAACAGGATGTTTTATTCTGTACATGTGTCCTTTTCATGCTGTTTTTTAGGCTAGGATTGTGGAGTAACTACACTGTTGTTGATCCATCCTCAGTTCTCTGCTATCACAACCATTAAACCCTGTAACTGTTCTACAGTCACCATTGGCCTCATGTTGAAATCCCTGAGCAGTTGCCTTCCTCTCAGCCAAATGAGATAAGAAGGAAAACTGTATATGTAGTGACTGAGTGTATTTATACAGCATTCAAAGTGTTTTAATAACTTCACCATGCTTAAAGGTACATTCAAGGTCTGCCTTTTATTATTTTGACCAATCTACCAATAGCTGCCCTTCTTTGCGAGGGGCCTTACAGATTATTGTGTGTCTGGGGAACAGAGATGAGGTTGCCATTAAAAAATCCTGCTCAACACTATTGCACACAGAGTGAGTCTATGCAACTTATTATGTGACTTGATAAGCACATAATGGGTGTGAATACTTTGAAGGCATTGTGACACACACTTTTTCTAGCACTCGGACCCCCTTACAAGCTCCTACTTTGCTGATAGCTACTTTATATAACTGTATTTACTCTGACATGTGGTTGTCCCACCTAGATGTCTTAAGATGAATGCACTAACTGTAAGTCACTCTGGCTAAATAACTCAAATGTAAAATGTTCCTTAAGGCACAGTATCTGGTATTAGTGTACCAAGTTTGACACTTTTGATCTGGGGTATATTTGGGTCTTATCTGCTGCACTATATGTCCTGTGCTGGGTTTACATTCGCTACACATTTTGATTTGGGAGGATACAAAACCGCACTCCTTCCTTCCAAACAAACAAGGTGATACGGCAAGATGCCGGCTCGTTTTAACTAGGCTCATTAGGGAAACAACTCCAGTTAATGAAAATAATTTGCTGTGGCCGCTTCTGCCACGGTCAGCCAAACGTTACTGGGGGGAGTTCTGTTCAGCGGCTGCCTGCCACTCTCTCACTGGCGACACCTATCCTCCAGTGCTGCCGTTTCTCAGGCCAATTAGTGACAGGAGGAGGACAGCTAAAGGCTTACAACTAAATTCAAATGCTGCGCTTCGACCCACACTCTAATTTATGATCCTGCTTCTGAGGGTGGGAGGAGGAGGAGGAGAAGAAGAATAGAACAAAAGCGTGCTGAGGAAAAAGAAAAGGAAAAGAGTGCTTGTTGGGCTCGGGAGAGTGGAAGTAGATGCACTGAATATTGAGTCATTTTGTAATTAGCGAGTATCAAGAAAGCTGCTTGTTTAGCAGATCGAGTTTGGTTGATTTTTTATACTGGTGGCGTAGCCACCGAGAGAGTGATTTGATTATGTATTTATTTATATGAACTTACACTCATTGCATAAATGAAATGGGAGCATTAGAAGCGTTAAGGATGAAAGGCTGCCATAGTAACTATATCCCCAGTGGATAGTCTAGTCTATCAACCCTCAAATTCGTACTTACACATAACCAAATATGTTAGCTTGGGTAACATACTGTATAACTACAATGGTTAAATGTCACAGTTATTTTCATATTTTAATGAGACCATGGACCTGGGCTTCATTCGACTTCATTCTGCTCTGAATCAGTGTCAGAAATTGACAACAGTCAGGCTATTGAGCAACAATGACTACAGGGCCTTTATCACCATTATTTCCATCTGAATAATTATCACCAAAAAAATATGAGCACATGTTTTTTTTTATGATGCTGTTCACACCATTTGCGAAATGTCCATAAATAATTAATTCAGAAATGGGACGCTGCCACGTCTGTGGGTTCCTTGTGTGAATGAATGAATTCATTCGTAATGAATCAGTGCAGCATTGTGTTAAGAGTCAATGTGCAGCAGGTGGGACGGAGTCAGGCGCAGGACCCCGAGAATGAGTAAGAACGGACTTTACTCAACAAAACAACATATTCCACGCAGGGAAAATATACCAGCGACCGCTTAACACAGAACAAACATGCACAAAATCATGGGGGGAACCAGAGGGTCAAATAAGGAACCATTTTGGGAATGGAAGCCAGGTGTGTACAATAAAGACAAAACAAATGGAAAATGAAAAGTGGATCGGTGGCGGCTAGAAAACCGGTGACATCGACCGCCGAACGCCGCCTGGACAAGGAGAGGGACCAACTTTAGCGGAAGTCGTGACACAATGTATCAATTTAGCCAATGTGGTCACATCGCACCAGAGCTACACATCGCACCAGAGCTACACATCGCACCAGAGCTACACATCGCACCAGAGCTACACATCGCACCAGAGCTACACATCGCACCAGAGCTACACATCACACCAGAGCTACACATCGCACCAGAGCTACACATCGCACCAGAGCTACACATCGCACCAGAGCTACACATCACACCAGAGCTACACATCACACCAGAGCTACACATCACACCAGAGCTACACATCACACCAGAGCTACACATCGCTCTCGCCATTCAAACTTCCGCATCAGTTCATTGCGAACGCTGTTGTCTATTTTATAGCCATTCAGCAACAAAAGGATTGAATGACACCCCTCTCCTTGAATAGGCCTAGGAGTTTAAAATACGTTTCAGACGTTATTGCTGTTCATACAGTATAGGCTACTCATTCAAGAGGTAGAGAGTGTGGAAAGAGATAGAAGTTAATCAATATATTAATCACATCATTCATATAGCCTATATATAAGGCTATATATTATAATCCTGCTAAAGTAAAAACTAGGCAACCACCTGTGCTAAAAGCAACTAGCTTGCACAGACTCACGTCAGAATTATACGTTCATCCATGTCAAATAGATAAGTTGTTGCAAACATCAAATTTAGAAGTGTTTAAGGTTAATTTGAGGCTTTAACCCTTCAGACCCCAATATAATTTTAGAATGCTGCTGTAGATTACTGAGAAATTTCAAGATAAAACTCATTTTCTCACACATTTCAAACGAACAGACATAGCTAAAAAAAAATGTGAAAATTTAAATTACAAGTAAACTTAGTTTTAAAGAGAACAACCTCTTCTTAAATTTGACACCACATTCGTGTCAATAGGAATAACACTCATTTTGTCTTCCATTGTGTAGACACTCACTATCAAAACCTTAACACTCAACACAACAAAAAAACAAGAGAAGTAGTAAATTTGACTAAATTACTCACTTAAAATGTACCAAGTATAATATGGTATAGTTAAATATTATATACATACAAATAAAACAATTATCCAAAATGTGACCAGAGGACAATATTCAGAAAGTATTTCAAAACCCACACAAAGATTGTTACAAAAGTAAGAATCGTTGTCAATTTAAAAATGCAAACAACTATTCAGAGACCATTTCAAAATGTAGGTAACTTTTCTCAATAAGACT
The DNA here is from genome assembly GCF_021184085.1 of Oncorhynchus gorbuscha. Taxonomy (NCBI): domain Eukaryota; kingdom Metazoa; phylum Chordata; class Actinopteri; order Salmoniformes; family Salmonidae; genus Oncorhynchus; species Oncorhynchus gorbuscha. The sequence continues at coordinate 3,019,093 of NC_060199.1, read as the reverse complement.
TATTACTGACCAGGCCTGACACAAAATGTAGAAATAGTAGCCTACTTTGACAACAATTCAGTGAATTCAACAGGTATTAGATAGAGATAGATAAGAGAGATAAGATACAAAACAACAACTGTTAAGAGACAAAATATTTCACACTGTCCATGTCATGGAACTTCTGGAAGCACGGCCCCATCCTGCAAAGTGGCACAGAACACAGAGCACCCAACGGAAACTCGATGTATTCTGTGCCACACATTTCCCACTTTTTGGCCTGCCGGCACTACGGATGCACACCAAGCACCCTCCCTTGTGCCCTTCAAACTTCACCTGCTTTCCAGTGAGTTACAACTCAGCCCTGGTGCCAAACTCTTGTCTCCCCTCTTCCTGCCACTGTAGCCATGTCAAAGGGAATGAACAAGCTGCATTTTGAATGCCTTCAGGGACCAGCACCTGCGGTTTCTGTGAAGGGGCATATGCAGGGTCCCCCACACAATGCACACATTTATGATGGCAATGTTGAGCATCCCCCAAAACGTACTTCCACCATTTTCAGCCTGTGCGTCCAACATTGTAATAGCTCCTCAGTTGGTCAAGATGGACAACCCTACCCATTCTCTTGTTGTAATCCAAGACAAGCACTGGAACAGATATATATAAGTTCCTACCACTTTTAAAACAACTCCAAAACCCCTGCCCTTGCCATTGTCACTTTAAGCCAAGGCTGTGTGGTACAAGGGTGAATGGTGGGACATGGATAAGTAGGCTCCCATCTTCCTCTTCCTCTTCCCCTCCCTATGCTTCGTCCTGTCCCATTGCTTCGTCCTCTCCTTCCGCTTCGTCCTCTCCTTCCGCTTCGTCCTCTCCTTCCGCTTCGTCCTCTCCTTCCGCTTCGTCCTCTTCACTCTCCTCTTGTTAGCTGGTAAACAAATATCCAACTCATCATATGAACTCCACTGCGTGTGCATCTACTATCCTAACATGACAGCTAAGCTGTAAAATAGTAGGAAAACGAGGCAATGTATAGCCTATGAACATCTTCACCTAGCAAACATGACAAACCATACCCTAAGCCCAACAGATACACACAAATTACTCTAGCCTTCATTTCGGTGGCTAGTTAGCTGGTTGTCTGTATGGCTAGCTAGTGAAGGTGACAGCTGAGGTTGACGCTTCGTGAGCGCAGCCCAAATTTACCGCTACACACAACATTTCTTGCCTTACTAGTTAACTAGCTAGCTATAGCAAGCAGCTTGGGCCGTTTCCACATGAATTACATCGGTAGAAACAAGACAAAACAACCAACTAGTTATCTGACCATATACAGCTAAACACTGCAACTATTTCCATGAATCAGAGAGCAATCATTCTAGCTAGATGGCTAATGTTAGCTCGGCTAGGGGTTAGGGTTAAGTTTAGGAGTTTAGGTTAAAGGGTTATTAAGTTTGGGGTCAGGGGAAGGGTTAGGAGAAGAGTTAGCTAACATGCTGAGTAGCAAGTAGTTGAAAAGTTGCTCTAATAGCACAAATTGTCCGTGATGAGATTCAAACTCGTAACCTTTGGGTTGCTAGACATTTGCAATATATGCCCACCCATTCACCCTCCTTTCATTTTTGCCTTAACCCTTTGGGGCGGCAGGGTTATTTTTAGTTCTTAACTGACTTGCCTAGTTAAATAAAGGTAAAATAAAAAAATAAACACATACAAACACACAGGTGTGATCATTCCACAGTGGTCCCTGCAGCGTACGCTAAAACCTGTGTGATTAGAACGCTTATTTAGAAGATCCAGTTACAATTGACGCAACAGTCAGCGTTTGAGCTGGCCACACTGTTTTTTCAAAGAAACATTTTGCACAAAATACAGTCTTTACAACATTATGTCCTCAATTTGAGCATTTTATTTTTGGATGCAATGTTCAGACATTCACAGAAGAAGCTGCAGCGTAACACAATTCTCATCCAAACCGGAAAACAAGTCATAGCGCTAACTAAGGAAAGTGTGACCAAGCACAAGCGGTCAAATTGAGCTAACTCTTGGCTGACACCTTGTTTTGGTATAATATCTCTGTCTGACAGACGTTTACGTGACAACTAGAATGCATTGTATGATGTGAACAAACATGGACCCACACATAGCTGGTAATTAGCTTAGCATTAGCTCATCATAATCAGTAAGTATTTTACACACATTAGTGAAACTATAATGATAACATAAGGCATTTACTTTGATAGGAATGCACACAAGTGCAAAGTTGGCGCCAGCCGGAAAATGTGCCAGGGAGGAAAAAGCTTGGGCTTGTCGAAAAGAGAAGTTTGTACTCAGTATTGCCTAAATTGTCCATAATAGTAAAATGGCTATTTCTATGTGAATTAATAAAGATTAAGAACACACCTCAAATCAAAATGTTAGAAAATTATTTGAAATTGACAAGTTATATAATTAGCATACCTTGGTTTGAGGGCAGCGTGAGTTAACTGTCCTGTTGCGCAACAATCACATTTTGGAAATAGGAGTGCATTCTGACTACACACGCATAAAGAAACTCACCCTTGTTACGACCATCTGAGATATTTTCAGATTTACGTATAGAACAATACAAAATGCTCTGATACCAGGTTGGATTTTTTTATAGTCTGAATGAGACGCACTGCAGGCGGCTTTGATTGGGTCCTTTTAGGTGTGTGGCTGTGCATAATACGAGTTCGCTAATTCTCCATGCCCATTCAGAACGTTTTCTAAAATATTGGCTAGCCCTACTAGCATATGTTCTGAAGCAATTTATTTGTTCAATAGTATATCATTTCTCTCATTAAGGTGTCCTCTCTAGCCATTTTGAACAAACATTGCCACTGAGAATGGCCGCAGCAGCAGCGACATTATGCAAATTTTTCGGATAAGTGGAGGGAAAAACGCATGGGACTTGGTGTGAATGGTTAGTGCATCAAAATCTGGATGAAAAGATCAACATAGTTGGTGAGAAATGTCTTAAAAATAAAACCCCCTTAGTCTATTGAAGAAACAAAGTAATACAAATCTAAATAATGACAACAAAAAAATCCCCATCAAAAGTGTAACCCTTTGACATGTACGTTGACATACTTGAGCTCATTGTTGAGTGCTTTGTGCAGCGTACGATCTCAAATATGTGATTGGAACATCAGTAACAGAATTTATGACGCAAAAAATGCATCTAAACACCATTGTTGTCCGAACAGCATCTAAATATGTTTTTGTACTGATGGAAAATAAGTCTTAAAAGTCTGAATAACAGGTTGCTCTGACAAAAAAAATATATTTTCCCAATCCAACAACCTTTAGCCTAATCTGTAGACTACTGCAGACTAAATAGCACTATTTGGGTTGTTGCATTACATGGACTCTTCCTAGGAATATACTGTATAGTTATACTTGAAGTTTATATACATTATTTAACCCTGTTTAGGAAGGAGAGCGCTAACTGGTCCACCCACGTAACATTCAGCCCGTAGATGGCACCAAAGCATAAACCTAGATAATCCTAACTGCATAGTTTATGATAACCAATTATAACCAATTATATCCACAACCTCGCTTCACTCATGCCAAGGTCTCTGCATAAAATAAAGCTGATTACACGCACGCACCATTCAATCTGATTGCACAAACTACCTCACTTTGTTGCTTCCTTTGTCCACCACCCTGACATAGTTTATGATAACCAATTATAACCAATTATATCCACAACCTCGCTTCACTCATGCCAAGGTCTCTGCATACAATATAGCTGATTACACGCACGCACCATTCAATCTGATTGCACAAACTACCTCACTTTGTTGCTTCCTTTGTCCACCACCCTGTGCTCATTATCCTCCGCCTCGACCAGGCTAAAACCTACCCAAGTGTCACGATCGTTTGTAGAAATATCAGACCAAGGAGCAGCATATGTTGAGTTCCACATATTTATTAAAGAAGAGAAACTTAGTAAAGACAAAAAATAAACTAACAACAAACCGTGACTACAGAGAATGCTACGGTGCACTAACTGAAAACAATATCCCATAAACACACAGGTGGAAAAAAATGCTACAAAAATAGCCAGCTGCCTAATTAGGAATCATACCAAAACACCAACATAGAAAAAACAAACTAGAACCCCACATAGAAAATATAAACTAGACTAAACCCCTAGTCACGCCCTGACCTACTCTACCATAGAAAACAAAGGCTTTCTATGGTCAGGACGTGATACCAGGCCATAATACTCACTGCATTTGATGAGAAATCTTCCTCGCTTGGCGACGAGGCAGGCCTCTGTAGGCTACATGTGCAGTGGTGACACTGCACGAAGAAAACGTATTTAGGATGCCAGCCTTAGCCATGGTCGGCATATGAAATATATGCCAATCACTTTTTGTATGCCACTATCGTATCAAATACACTGGTATTTTTGCCTCAGGGCAGGAAACCTATCTCACACGCGCAGCACCTCAGACAGGCTAATAAATAATAATAAATAATAAACAAAGCCTATTTCAGATAATAATATAATATAATATAATATAATATAATATAGATGATAATAATAAATATACAATTTTCAATAATACTATAGATTATAATACTATACAATCAAACAGCAGTATAGATTGCTGGTACCATGTGCAAAAGAACTCACGCTGTAAGGGCCGTTGTTAATATTTAGAATTTATGGGTCAATGGTTAGATAGAGAGATGTGTTTTTGCATGGGCTGCGTTTCAATCCACCGCATCCTCCTATGGTATCCTTCCGCATCTGTGGCGGAAGGTGGCCGAGCTACAGTGGTATTTGTCAGACGTTGTGAAAAACTTCCCCCAAAAACCTCTGTAGCATAGGAACGGTTTGGCCTCATAACTACGACCCCCACAAGTGTCTTGTCTTGTCTGAAGGTAACTGGTACCGGTTAAATAAACAAATAGAAGTATGGAGGGATGTTTGTGCCTAACCCTTAAAAAGTGGTAAATATGTGCAAAAAAATACATGTATATATATTTTCTGAGCTTTCTTATATTTCCTAGATATACAATAGCACAGACTCTTCAAAACCTTGTTCCTTATGATAGATTTTTGTTGGACTGTCATTCATTTATGAATATGTTAATCAATGAGTGGGCAAAAAGAAATGTCCCGTGGTTACCGGATCCTGTGAGCGTTAAAGATGGTCTCAAATCTGATACTGGGAAGATGACTATAGTAGTTGTCTACTGTCTAAGATCTAGGAAGAGAACAGTAGTAGGCACTGCATGTAGCACCAGTAGCCTCCGCATGGGACCTGAGTAGTAGCGCTCACCAGACTCTGGACTGATCCAGACATGCTATGCGTTTGGTCGGTTCCTTCTGTCATGCAGGTGAAAAAGAGGACCCAAAATGCGGACTTGGCGAAACAGTCTTTAATCCAGTAAAGTAAATACAATCAAAAAACACAACTTTCACTCGAAAACGACGAGGAGGAGACTCGATCTTGAACAGCAGGTGAAACAATAGGTTGCCTCGGGAAGGCAAGTAGTAAAAGCCAAATTCAATATTTTATCAAATATATAGAGATTTTCTTTAGACCTAAAAGGGTCCTAAAATTCTAAATCAAAGAGCTAAATGATCCATGGTAATGATCCATGGTAATGATCCATGGTAATGATCCATGGTAATGATCCATGGTAATGATCAATGGTAATGATCCATGGTAATGATCCATGGTAATAATCCATGGTAATGATCCATGGTAATAATCCATGGTAATGATCCATGGTAATGATCCATGGTAATAATCCATGGTAATGATCCATGGTAATGATCCATGGTATGACCATGGTAATGATCCATGGTAATGATCCATGGTAATGATCCATGGTAATGATCCATGGTAATGATCCATGGTAATGATCCATGGTAATGATCCATGGTAATGATCCATGGTAATGATCCATGGTAATGATCCATGGTATGACCATCTTAAAACAATTCCATATGTTATCTTAGAACTCAGAATGGAAGATGCTGACAAGATAATGTATCCTCCATGTATAGGTTTATGCCCCCCCAGCCATTGTTGTATCTGAAAGAATTAGACATTATATCTTCACACTTACATCACCCATCCTTCCCCTAGCCCAGCCTTCCCTCTGTCCTCTACCCATCCTTCCCCCAGCCCAGCCTTCCCTCTGTCCTCTACCCATCCTTCCCCCAGCCCAGCCTTCCCTCTGTCCTCTACCCAACCTTCCCCCAGCCCAGCCTTCCCTCTGTCCTCTACCCATCCCTCCCCCAGCCCAGCCTTCCCTCTGTCCTCTACCCATCCTTCCCCCAGCCCAGCCTTCCCTCTGTCCTCTACCCATCCTTCCCCCAGCCCAGCCTTCCCTCTGTCCTCTACCCATCCTTCCCCTAGCCCAGCCTTCCCTCTGTCCTCTACGCATCCTTCCCCCAGCCCAGCCTTCCCTCTGTCCTCTACCCATCCTTCCCCCAGCCCAGCCTTCCCTCTGTCCTCTACCCATCCTTCCCCCAGCCCAGCCTTCCCTCTGTCCTCTACCCATCCTTCCCCCAGCCCAGCCTTCCCTCTGTCCTCTACCCAGCCTTCCCCCAGCCCAGCCTTCCCTCTGTCCTCTACCCATCCCTCCCCCAGCCCAGCCTTCCCTCTGTCCTCTACCCATCCCTCCCCCAGCCCAGCCTTCCCTCTGTCCTCTACCCATCCCTCCCCCAGCCCAGCCTTCCCTCTGTCCTCTACCCATCCTTCCCCCAGCCCAGCCTTCCCTCTTTTTCCCTCCCCAGCCTTGTCCTCTACATCCCTCCCCCAGCCCAGCTTTCTCCCCTCCCATCCTCCCCCAGCCCTCCCCTCCCCTTGCCCTCCTCCCCTCCCCCCCCCCCTCCCCCCCTCCCCTCCCCTCCCCTCCCCTCCCCCCTCCCCTCCCCCCTCCCCTCCCCTCCCCTCCCCTCCCCTCCCCTCCCCCTATCCCTCCCATACTCTCCTCCTCCCTCCACTCTTCCCCCATCTCTCTCCCCACCCCTCCCCTCCCCCTATCCCTCCCATACTCTCCTCCTCCCTCCACTCTTCCCCCATCTCTCTCGCCAGCCCTCCTGATATCGGGGTCAGTGTAATCTGGCCGTACATAATCTCAGCATTAATCCCCTCAATCTCCCACGATTAAACACAAAAAGATGTCCCTAACAAGAGCTGGGAACAGCACAGAGGTTACGCAACACCCAGTCTATAGTCTACATTGATGGGAGGAGAGGAAGGGAGGGAGGGAGATCAGACAGAGGACAAGAAAATAAAAATAAAAGGATGATCAATAGATATTTTTTACAGAACGATGGGTTAAGGGTTTATCAGGGGTTAAAGGGTTAAATCAAAGGCTAACACATCTGTACTGTTATCCATCCCATATAAATATCATTCATTATATGGTTCCTCCTATTTTATGGAATGTTATGACATAACCTTGTAATAACCCTGGTCTCTCAGGAATGGAGTCATTGCTTATTGAATAACTGGAGTATTGAATTGAGAGGTCAGATGGTTATTTTGAGGTTGTGTGGAGGTTGTGTGAGAGCAAAACAGTCAGAAACAGATTAAATTACATTCTATCCTGGACCATCATGCCACAGACGCTGAAAGAGGATTTTTGAAAGAGAACGACAAACTTTGTACCCCCTCGATTGCGATGGTTCAGCCGCCCCTTGTGAGAGCCTTCTGTTTCGCTACAGGTAAGACAAGGTCAGAGTGCCCACCACGAGTCGCACGCACGCACACCAAAACAAAACACATGCACACACCCCTTCCATACCCACCCCCAACCCACACACACTGCAGATCCTTGTCCTTGCAGATAGTACAGTATAGCCTTTGAATGGCAGTGGACCAGGAAACCGGTTGCATCGTTAGAACCGTAGAACCCGGGCCTGAAGTGAGCAGCTGCCCAGGAGTTGTGACCATGTGACACTCTCTAGTTAGCCACGCTTGGTTTCCCTGGTGACAGGAACATGGCAGTAGTGACATGACAGGACAGAAAGGCCACTCGGGATCCACTCCTCAAGGACACAGGAAACCTCTGAGAGAGATGGACTCTCTGATTGGCTAAACTGGAAACTTCCCACCATGCTTCTGTTCTGGGGGAGGTGACCTTGTCTGGCTTGTTGTGTTTCCAGAAATGTTTCCTCCCTCCTCCCTCCCTCCCTCCCCCTCCCTCCCTCCCTCCCTCCCTCCCTCCCTCCCTCCCTCCCTCCCTCCCTCCCTCCCTCCCTCCCTCCCTCCCTCCCTCCCTCCCTCCCTCCCTCCCTGTCTGTCTGTCTCCTGTCTGTCCTGTCTGTCTGTCTGTCTGTCTGTCTGTCTGTCTGTCTGTCTGTCTGTCTGTCTGTCTGTCTGTCTGTCTGTCTGTCTGTCTGTCTGTCTGTCTGTCACACGCAAATATGCATGCACATACACACATTACATCCGCTGGTGCAGTAATCACAGTCGACCTTTGCCATAGTCACTCTTATTGTAACATAACCAGATGGAGCAGGTTATATTATAATGACGTGAAGCTTCCGTTTCTCCTCTTTCACAAAATCTGATACCACTAGTCTTCCTACCCTTTATCTGCCCAGCAATCCATCCAGAACCATACAGAGTAAGAGAGGAGGGATTTGAGAGGGAGAGAGGAAGAGAGAGAGAAAGAGCAAGAGAGAGAGAGAGCCAGTGGGGGAGGGGTAAGGAGAGAGGGAGGGAGGACAGAGATTCAGAGACAGGGGGCAGAGAGAGAGAGACAGTGGGGGAGGGGGAAGGAGAGAGGGAGGGGGGACAGAGATTCAGAGAGAGGGGGCAGAGAGAGAGAGAGATTGAAATCGAAGGAAAAAGGGAGAAATATAAGAGAGATGGGGAAAAGTCAAGTGTAGCAGGTAAGGTAGAGAGCTGAGCAGTGACGGTTAACTTACAGTACAGCAGTCCTTCTCAAATAGTGGGGCGCGCTGGGGGGCCCCTGGGGGGGCTCGGAGCGATGCCAGGGGGGCGCGTGTGACCCCGGGGAACATGCTTTTTTTTGCCGCAGGGGGTAGGTTTTTTTTGCACCGAACAAGAGCACACAGCACAGAGCAGGAGATATGAAGTGCAGGTAACAAACACTTAAGAGACAACATGGAAAAATATTTAACAGGAATGAAAAGAAAGGCGGAGAGAGACGGAGATAATGAGACAAACGTAAGTCTCCCGAAAGATGAGGAAATATGACGAAGCATATGTAGCTCTTGGCTTCACTGTGACTACGGTGGGAGAAGAGGAAAGACCGGTATGTTTACTGTGTCTAAAAATGTTGTCAGCGGACAGCATGAAGCCAAATAAATTAAGGCATCACTTAAAGACATTACACCCCAATCACGCTGAAAGCCGCTTGAGTTTTTTCAGCGAAAACGTGCAGAATATTGCCAACAATCGTCCCGCTTTGTGCATGCTACTTCAGTAAACCAGGGAGCACTGTTAGCATCATTAAAGGTGGCTTACCAAATTGCTCAGTGCAAAATAAACCACAGTATCCACTCTTAGGGCAGAGGGCCAGGGCATTCTTCTTCCTTTTGCAACATCTTATCTTTGTGAGGCTGGCCTCTCTGCTGTAGCTGCACTGAAGACCAAGTACAGGTCCCAGCTAAACATTGAGCAGGAGCTGAGAGTTGCAGTATCATGCTTTAAACCTCGCTTCAAAAAGCTGTGCTCTGTAAAACGTGCTCATTGTAGCCATTAATCCTGACTTCCTCATTTTGATTTTAAAAAATCATCACAAATGGTTTTATTTGTTTTTAGTTTTATAGGTCAAAGTGTTTCATATATTGTGCTCCTGAGTTAATGTTGCTGATCAATTTAAATGTATTATTATTTATTGATTATATTTTATTTTATTTTTCAGTATCAAATGGTCAAAAAATGTTTACAGTTTAAATAAGGCTTGAATTTTTTTTTAACATTTCAGGCAACTTGCTTTTACATTTTGAAGCACTTTACTTCTTTTCTGTTACTAAAAAACTATGTTAATAAAGTTATTCTTTGTTGTAAATTGATCTATATTTCTTTCTTTTTTCTTTTTTTGTTTTCTTTAATCTTAATAAGGATACAATGTTATGCAGAGGTGTAATTTTATAGATAAATTATACTATTTACAGTCGCGGCGGAGAGTTGGGGGGCGCGTAATGTTTACTTCTTCCAGGGGGGGGGGGGGCGTAACAGAAAAAAGTTGAGAATCATTGCAGTAGGATGAAGAAGAGAAGTTAAAAGTGGGATGACAGAGAGAAAGAGATGGCAGATTGAGAAAACAGCTTGCTGAGAGGAACGTGGTGCAGAGGGAGAAAAAAAGCCTCAGGTGAAGACTGAACTGCATAATTTATGCTCTGCTCCTTTTAGAAACGGCAGCTTCATCAGACAGGCCGGTTTGACTGGAGAGATGGTCGGTGTGTGTGTGTGTTTAACTGGAGGAGATGCATGCCTTCACCTTGCTCTGCTATTCACCCTCACTCGCCCTGACTGCACAGTACAAGGCCATTAGTGCTCCCTCAGGCCCATGAAGCCTCCACGTCTGTGTGTCTGCTTTCATGTATCAGTGAGTGGGTTCCAAAGTGTACGTGTGTGCTGCGGTGGGGGTGGGGGTGGTGGGGGGGGGTGTCAGAGAGTGTGTCTCTACTGTATGTGGGAACCTTCACAGGTACACTGAGTGTACAAAACATTAGGAACGCCTGCTCTTTTCCATGACACACTGTTGACCGACCAGGAAAACCCAGATGAAAGCTTTGATCCTTTATTGATGTCACCTGTTAAATCCACTTAAATAAGGATTTTTTAAACATGAATTGTGTATGATATGTTGCTTCAATATATCCACATAATTGTCCTGCCTCATGATGCCATCTATTTTGTGAAGTGAATCAGTTCCTCCTGCAGCAAAGCACCCCCACAACATGATGCTGCTACCCCCGTGCTTCAAGGTTGGGATGGTGTCCTTCGGCTTGCAAGCCTCCCCCTTTTTCCTCCAAACACATCACTGGTCATTATAGCCAAACAGTTCTATTTTTGCTTCATCAGACCAGAGGACATTTCTCCAAAGAGTACGATCTTTGTCCCCATGTGCAGTTGCAAACCGTAGTCTGGCTTTTTTACGATGGTTTTGGAGTGGCCTTTCAGGTTATGTCGACAATGTTTTACTGTGGATATAGATACTTTTGTTCCCGTTTCCTCCAGCATCTTCACAAGGTCCTTTGCTGTTGTTCTGGGATTGATTTGCACTCGTCTCCTTACTGAGCTGGATGATGGATCTGTTTGAAGGTACACCTCTAATTGACTCAAATGATGTCATTTAGCCTATCAGAAGCTTCTAAAGTCTTGACATCATTTTCTGGAATTTTCCAAGCTGTTTAAAGGCACAGTCAACTCAGTGTATGGAAACTTCTGACCCACTGGAATTGTGATACAATGAATTATAAGTGAAATTATCTTTCTGTAAACAATTGTTGGAAAAATGACTTGTGTCATGCACAAAGTAGATGTCCTACCGACATGCCAAAACTATAGTTTGTTGACAAGAAATGTGTGGAGTGGTTGAAAACGAGTTTTAATGAATCCAACCTAAATGTATGTAAACTCCAGACTTCAAGTGTACATGTAGGTAGAGTTATTAAAGTGACTATGCATAGATGACAACAGAGAGTAGCAGTGGTGTAAAGCGTGGGTGGGGGGGACACACACTGCAAATAGTCTGGGTAGCCATGTTAGTTTGTTGGTGATGTGGATACCAGGGTACTTGAAGCTCTCAAACTGCTCCACGGCAGCCCCGTTGCTGAGAATGGGGGCGTGCTTGGTACTCTTTTTCCTGTAGTCCACAATCATCTCCTTTGTCTTGATCACATTGAGGGAGAGGTTGTTGTCCTGGCACCACACGACCTCCTCCCTATAGGCTGTCTCGTCATTGTCGGTGATCAGGTCTACCACTGTTGTGTCATCAGCAAATTTAATGATGGTGTTGCAGTCGTGCCTGGCCATGCAGTCATGAATGAACAGGGAGTACAGGAGGGAATACAGGAGGGGACTGAGAATGCACCCCTGAGGGGCCCCTGTGTTGAGGATCAGCGTGGCAGATGTGTTGTTACCTACCTCTACCACCTGGGGACAGCCTGTCAGGAAGTCCAGGATCCAGTTGCAGAAGGAGGTGTTTAAGTCCCAGGGTCCTTAGCTTAGTGATGAGCATTGAGGGCACCATGGTGTTGAACGCTGAGCTGTAGTCAATGAATAGAATTCTCACATAGGTGTTCCTTCTGTCCAGGTGGGAAAGGGCAGTGTGGAGTGCAATGGAGATGGCATCATCTGTGGATCTGTTGGGGCATTTTGCAAATTGGAGTGGGTCTAGGGTTTCTGGGATGATGGTGTTGATGATTGCTATGGGTCGGTAGTCGTTTATTACCTTAGTGTTCTTGGGCACAGTGACTACGGTGGTCTGCTTACAACATGTTGGTATTACAGACCCAGACAGGCATAGGTTGAACATGTCAGTGAAGACACTTGCCAGTTGGTCAGCGCATGCTCGTAGTACAAGTACTGGAAATCCGTCTGACCCTGAGGCCTTGTGAATGTTGACCTGTCTAAAAGTCTTACTCACTTCTGCAGCGGAGAGCGTGATCACACAGTCATCTGGAACAGCTGGTGCTCTCATGCATTTTCAGTGTTATTTGCCTAGAAGCAAGCATAGAAGTAGTTTAGCTCATCTGGTAAACTCGTGTCACTGGGCAGCTCTCGGCTGTGCTTCCTCTTGTAGTCTGTAATGGTTTGCAAGCCCTGCCACTTCCGACGAGCGTCAGAACCGGTGTAGTACGATTCGGTCTTAGTCCTGTATTGACGCTTTGTCTGTTTAATGCTTCTTTGGAGGCCATAGCGGGATTTCTTATATGCTTCCGGATTAGAGTCCCGCTCCTTGAAAGCGGCAGCTCTAGCCTTTAGCTCAGTTTCCTGTGTTTATCAAGAATGGTCCACCACCCAAACGACATCCAGCCAACTTGACACAACTGTGGGACACATTGGAGTCAACATGGGCCAGCATGCCATTGGAACGCTTTCGGCACTGTAGAGTTCATGCCCCAACGAATTGAGATTGGTCTGAGGCCAAAGGGGGTGCAACTCAATATTAGGAAGACGTTCCTAACGATTCTTCCACTTAGTGTATATCTGTGTTTGTGCACAGTGCACATGTGTGTATGTGTGTGCCTTACTAGTAGACTATGTGTGTGCATGTACAGTGCACAGCTGCAGACACACACACACACACACACACACACACACACACACACACACACACACACACACACACACACACACACACACACACACACACACACACACACACACACACACACACACACACACACACACACACACACACACACACACACACACACACACACACACACACACACACACAAAGCATTCACAGAGCATTTTGCATCGTAATTGACTTGACACATTTTTAGATAGGAAGAATAAGATATCATCCTTTCCGTCCTTTCTTACTGTATCAACACCTGCTGTAGTTCTGTACCCCTCCCCCATGTAAACATCTTATATAGACATCTACTGTACATGTTTCCCCCACGCGCAACATGACTCGTTATCCATATTCTCCATTATAGAGGAACATACAACACGGAGATCCGGCATCCAGATCCAAGACGGGGCTCACAGGTCGTCAACCGGAAGAGGAGCCCCCCCCCTCTGGGTGTAGATTTGTCGGTTCTGCCCTGCCTGGTCTGGATTACCTGTGGGTTCATGGTCACTGGAGAGAGCCACCATGTCAAATATTCCCCTTTTCACTATGTACACCGGTGCGTCATTCAAAGTAACATAATCAAAAAATCCCCATCAAAATCAATCAGTTTAAGCTAAAACTCTGTTTTTTATGCATCTCAATCCACTGCATCCGCCAATGTTGCACTTCCACATCTGTGGTGGAAGGTGCCAGAGCTGGAGCGGTGTTGGTCAGACCATGAGACATCTGTGGTGGAAGGTGCCAGAGCTGGAGCGGTGTTGGTCAGACCATGAGACATCTGTGGTGAAAGGTGCCAGAGCTGGAGCGGTGTTGGTCAGACCATGAGACTTCTCAAGAAAACAGTTTGACCTGTGTCCTTTCCATATTTACAGGATGAGGCCGTGGCCTCCCCTCCTGTCACGTCTGCTCCCTCTCCGGCCTCTAGGTCACCAGGCTGCTCGTTATGGCGCACACCTGTCACCATCGTTGTGTGCACCTGTGTGTCATCAGACTCACCTGGACTCCATCACTTCCCTTCCCTATATATGTCACTCCCTTTGGTTCCTTCCCTATATATGTCACTCCCTTTGGTTCCTTCCCTATATATGTCACTCCCTTTGGTTCCTTCCCTATATATGTCACTCCCTTTGGTTCCTTCCCTATATATGTCACTCCCTTTGGTTCCTTCCCTATATATGTCACTCCCTTTGGTTCCTTCCCTATATATGTCACTCCCTTTGGTTCCTTCCCTATATATGTCACTCCCTTTGGTTCCTTCCCTATATATGTCACTCCCTTTGGTTCCTTCCCTATATATGTTCCTTCCCTATATATGTCACTCCCTTTGGTTCCTTCCCTATATATGTCACTCCCTTTGGTTCCTTCCCTATATATGTCACTCCCTTTGGTTCCTTCCCTATATATGTCACTCCCTTTGGTTCCTTCCCTATATATGTCACTCCCTTTGGTTCCTTCCCTTGGTTCCTTCCCTATATATGTCACTCCCTTTGGTTCCTTCCCTATATATGTCCTTCCCTATATATGTCCCCCTTTGGTTCCTTCCCTATATATGTCCCTCCCTTTGGTTCCTTCCCTATATATGTCCCTCCCTTTGGTTCCTTCCCTATATATGTCCCTCCCTTTGGTTCCTTCCCTTCCCCCTATATATGTCCCTCCCCCTTTGGTTCCTTCCCTATATATGTCACTCCCTTTGGTTCCTTCCCCCTTTGGTTCCTTCCCTATATATGTCCCTCCCTTTGGTTCCTTCCCTATATATGTCACTCCCTTTGGTTCCTTCCCTATATATGTCACTCCCTTTGGTTCCTTCCCCAGGCGTTGTTGTTTCTGTTTCTTGGTCGTGTTTCAGGTTTTGTATTATGGTGCATTTATTTATTAAAACTACCTGAACTTGCTTCCCGACTCTCAGCGCACATCTTTACACCTCCCTCCTTTCTGACTTGGTGGAGAGAGTTCTCAATATGGAAGATGATAGCTTTCAGCATCAAATATACTAAAGTAAAGCCCTGTAAAAGGTACTATGCCAATTACATTTCTCTGGAATATTTGCACCTTTCTAACATTTGTTGTTGAGAAAGAGAGAGCAAGAGAGAGAAAGAGAGCAGGGCAATGCTAATTGGGAGATCGGGGTCAGGATACAGAGAAGGAGCAAATGAAGGAGAGAGAGAGAGAGAGCAGTCCTCTCCACAGTCAGGCCCTCGGGTGGCTCGTTGTGCTTAATGACACGTCTCTGTGCTGTAATTAACACGACTAACTTACAGCCTCAAATTCAACTATCAAAGCATCACTGAACCTCAAACATACCATACAATATTGAATATCGTATATAAGCTTGTTAAACCTCTGTGTGTGGTTGTATGCTGTGTACACTTTATGGGTCACACATTAAGGAAAAATATTGTTGCTACTGATCTGCATTTATAAAAAATATTACACACATGCATGCATGCACGCGCTCGCACACACACACACAGACACACACTCGACCAAACTCAAAATGACCGCTTTAGCCAAGTAGCTAACCCCAGAGTCAGAATGCTAAGGTGTGTGGAAATGTTGTTGGGATTCAGTGACGGCTAAAGGGAGTTTTGCTGAGCAAAGCACTGGGGTTGGGTAAAGGGAGGGGAGAGGAGAGGAGCAGAGAGGGGGGAAGAGGGGGAGAGGATCAAATAAAGAGCAGAACGGTGTGGACATATGAGAGGAAGTGGAATGGTATTAAGGAAGGGTGTAAAAGGGGGTTGGAGAGAGTGTGTGTGTGTGTGTGTGTGTGTGTGTGTGTGTGTGTGTGTGTGTGTGTGTGTGTGTGTGTGTGTGTGTGTGTGTGTGTGTGTGTGTGTGTGTGTGTGTGTGTGTGTGTGTGTGTGTGTGTGTGTGTGTGTGTGTGTGTGTGTGTGTGTGAGCGCATGTACGTGCATGCTGGTTGAGAGAGAATTTAGGTAAATATCTAATCAAGATCAAATCACATTTTATTCAACACATGCGCCGAAAGACTACAGTGAACTGCTTGCTTACGAACCATTCCCAATGATTTCCCAATAATAATAGAACATTACATCGTAACTAACACAAGAGGAATAAATAAAAATACACAAGAAGCTATATACAGGGAGTACCAGTACTGAATCAATGTGCAGAGGTACAAGGTACTTGAGGAAGATACACTATATGACCAAAAGTATGTGGACACCTGCTCGTCGAACATCTCATTCCAAAATCATCAAAATCGTGCATTAATATGGCTTTGGTCCCACCTTTGCTGCTTTAAACAGCCCCCACTATTCTGGGAATGCTCTCCACTAGATTTTGTAACATTCCTGCAGGGCCACAAGAGCATTAGTGAGGTCGGGCACTGATGTTGAGCGATTAGGCCTAGCTCGCAGTCGGTGTTCCAAATCAAAGGTGTTCGATGGGGTAGAAAGGTCAGGACATGAAGGCCCTTTCCTGTTTCAGCATGACAATGCCCCCGTGCCCAAAGCGAGGTCCATACAGAAATTGTTTATTGAGATCGGTGTGGAAGAACTTGACTGGCCTGCACAGAGCCCTGACCTCAACCTTATCGAACACCTTTGGGATGAATTGGAACTCCGTCTGCGAGCCAAGTCTAATCGGCCAAAATCCGTGTCTGACCTCACTAATGTTCTTGTGGCTGAATGGAAGGAAGTCCCCGCAGAAATGTTCCAACATTTAGTGGTAAGCCATCCATGAAGAGTGGAGGCTGCTATAGCAGCAAAGGGGGACCAACTCCATATTAATGCCCATGATTTTGGAATGAGATGTTCGACAAGAAGGTGTCTACATACGTTTGGTCATATAGTGTATAAATATGTCAAAATATGTCTGCCATTTGACAAGGTAAAAGACTTTCATTCTTTCAGTATGACTTTTAGTATTACTTTTAGGAAAAAAGAAACATCCTCCCATTGTCAACTGCGTTTATCTTCAGCAAACTTAACATGTGTAAATATTTGTATGAACATAACAAGATTCAACAACTGAGACATAAACTGAACAAGTTCCACAGACGTGACTAACAGAAATTGAATGTGTCCCTGAACAAAGGAGGGGTCAAAATCAAAAGTAAGTCAGTATCTGTATCTGGTGTGGCACCAGCTTTATTAAGTACTGCAGTGTATCTTCTCCTCATGGACTGTACCAGATTTGGCAGTTCTTGCTGTGAGATGTTACCCCACTCTTCCACCAAGGCACCTGCAAGTTCCCGGACATTTCTTGGGGGAATGGCCCTAGCCCTCACCGTCCGATCCAACAGGTCCCAGACACCCTCAATGGGATTGAGATCCGGGCTCTTCGCTGGCCATGTCAGAACACTGACATTCATGTCCTGCAGGAAATCACGCACAGAATGTATGGCTGGTGACATTGTCATGCTTGGGGGTCATGTCAGGATGAGCCTGCAGGAAGGGTACCACATGAGGGAGGAGGATGTCGTCCCTGTAACACACAGCGTTGAGATTGCCTTCAATAACAACAAGCTCAGTCTAATGATGCCGTGACACACCGCCCCAGACCATGACGTCTCACAGTACTGACATTGCAATTTATTGCCCTGGCCACATCTGCAGTCCTCATGCCTCCTTGCAGCATGCCTAAGGCACGTAAACGCAGATGAGCAGGGACCCTGGGCATCTTTCTTTTGGTGTTTTTCAGAGTCAGTAGAAAGGCCTCTTTAGTGTCCTAAGTTTTCATTACTGTGACCTTAATTGCCTTCCGTCTGTAAGCTGTTAGTGTTTTAACAACCGTTCCACATGTGCATAGTCCATAATTGTTTATGTTTCATTGAACAAGCATGGGAAACAGTGTTTAAACCCTTTACAATGAAGATCTGTCATTTGGATGTTTACGAATTATCCTGATAGAGTTCATACTGAGCTTTCAGCAATGCATATCAAAATATGTCTGCCGTTATTGGCAGGATGAAAGACCACTTATATACCCTGAGTGTACGATACATTAGGAACACCTTGATAATAATGAGTTGCACCCCTTTTGCCCTCAGAACAGCCATCAAGTTGTGGAGGCATGTTGACTCCAATGCTTCCCACAGTTGTGTCAAGTTGGCCGTATGTCCTTTGGGTGGTGGACCATTTTTTGATTCACATGGGAAACTGTTTAGTGTGAAAAAAATGCAGCAGTGTTGCAGTTCTTGACACACTGAAACCGGTGTGCCTGGCACCTACTACCATGCCCCGTTCAAAGGCACTTAAATATTTTGTCTTGCCCAATCACTCTCTGAATGGCACACATATGTCTCAATTGTCTCAAGGCTTAATAATCCTTCTTTAACCTGTCTCCTCCCATTCATCTACACTCATTGAAGTCGATTTAACAGGTGACATCAGTAAGGATTCATCGTTTTCACATGGTCAGTTTATGCCATGGAAAGAGCTAATGTTTTGTCCACTCAGTGTAAATGAACGATATTTAACAAACTTTCAACATGGTCTTCTATTGTCTCCTATCTTGGACATCTATCACACACACACACACATCTTAATGGTGAATTGATCAGCTGTTGTTAATCACAGAACTTTTTGATTACCTGGCAGGGTCCTATTGATCCTATATCGATCCGCCATCTTTGCTCCATCTCCTCGTCCCTTAGCTCACTGTCATTTAGCACTTTGCCAGCGCAATATTGTCATTATGACACCCCAGGCGTCTGCTCTTGGTCAATGGCTCCCTGGTGTGAATGCTGTGTTATTACTCGCCGTGTCCACTCAGCTAAAGTCAGATTTACAGGATCGTGTCAGAGGATGGGTGGGAGTTACTGAGGTAACTCTGTCTCTCAAGGACCTTTGGGGTTGGGGTCTCTTCCTTCTGTGTTTTCCGACTTTACTGTCTCTGAGAACAGTGTGCTTATGCACATCCAAGTGTGGAACAGAACTTGGACAAGAAAAGTTTAATTGTTGCCATCTCAGAAGTTTTCATCCACCACATTCAGACAGGACAGGCTGGGTTTCTGTACAGCACTTTGAGATATCAGCTGATGTACGAAGGGCTATATAAATAAATTTGATTTGATTTGATTTGATTTGACAGGTATGAGGTACAATGTTGCCTCAAAAAGTAAAGTTATTTTCATGGTTTCTTATTGCTCCTGTGATACTTCTCTCTCTCTCACATATAAACAATTCTCTCTCTCTCTCTCTCTCTCTCTCTCTCTCTCTCTCTCTCTCTCTCTCTCTCTCTCTCTCTCTCTCTCTCTCTCTCTCTCTCTCACACACACACTTATCTTTCTCTCCCGCTCTCTCACACACACACAATTCTCTTTCTCTCACATACAATTATCTTCCTCTCTCTCAGCTCCAGCCTCCATAAAAAGTATTTGTAATGAGTCTAAACTCATTACTAAGAGTATATGTGTGTGTGAGAGAGATGTGTGGGGCCTTGCTTATGAAGTATTAATAACTTTATGCATTTTTCAACGATGCTTGATAATGTTCCTAGTTTCCAATTCTCTTGCTTCACTAGTCTGAGCACGATATAGAAATATCTTTCTTTTGTTGTGTCAATTCAAACTGTTCAGCTTTTGTATGTCTGTGTCGGATCTTGGCAGCTCTGTATGGTAGCAGGAGTGATGGTTTTGGTCCTTGATCATTTCTGTCAGGCAGAAGTATGTCAACATCAGCCCATGATGTAAAATAGATCAAGTATGCATATTTGATATTAGGAACAGTTAGAACAGAATTTGTTTCAGATGTTTTCATATGTACAAATTTGTGTTGGTGCTATCTCAGTAATTTAACTTCTTGGGTGGATGTTCACTCGGAGGAAAGTCTAATTTGTTTGTAATCACATAAATACTTTTTTCTGGTTAAGTTGATGGGCCCTTGGCCAGACGGAAAAGGTTTTCCATACTATGTCACTAAACACGGTCTTTCCCTCCCTGTCTCTCTCATACACACACTCGAGAAAGAGAGCAGGAGAAAATTCTTATTCATCACTTCATTGCCAGTCATCTTCATCCCTTTAAAGTGTGTTCCCTGATCATCTCTCCAGATGCAGAGTAATACAGTAACGCTGCAACAGGACCTTTTCGTAGTTTCTGGCCAGCTAGTGGGTGGTTTACAGCACCAGAAAACTAGCTGTTAGACAGGGTTAAATCTGGTGTGTAGAACAGCCAAAGATGCTTCTTGATTTAGGGTTTGTGGATATGTGGACACCATTCTGACAATAATAGAATAGTAACTAACATTGCATTTGCATGTTGTTACATAGTGTATTAGTACTTGCTTTGTCATTGCATAGTAATGGAGTAGTGAAATAAGGAACAGTCTGTAGTCCCGTAATAAAGAAAATGCTCAACTCCATTACGACTCAGTTCAAGTAAATCTAATGACATGCTCATACAATTTTGTTATCAGAGCCGCATGACTAAACAGATAAGATCAACATCATGTCAAATGTGACTGTATCACAATTACTAAATAGGCAACCATGACACAGCAACATTTCAGAGGACCACAAAGCTTTAAAACTAAAGCATCCAACTTTAAGGAAATTAATACATGAACAGAACACTTTCCCCACAAGAGTAAAAGGAAGGAAAACAAAGGTCATAAGACAATTCACTTTTTGTTTTCTCATCCTATTACCCCATTCCTAATGTACATAAGGCATTAATTCCACCCCCTCAACCCTGAGACTAGACTCCCCAGCACGTCCTGGTAGAGGGCGGCCCACCCCCTTCCCCGCCTCTCACCGTAGAGACAAACTGATGAAATGCAAAGAAATGTTTAATTTTTAATTTTTAAATAGACTCCTTCTCTCTCTGCTTTCCCAGATGCACTGGTACAGTCCCCAATAGTGTACGATGGACATGTATCGTCTCCCTTCTGTATTCGTATAATACCGAAAACTGGCAGCATACCTAATAGTCTTGTAAAGCACTGAATAGACGGTTCCACTTAAACACAACAAATATCATTAGTAATCTCACAGTGCTAAGATGTCTGGTGTGCCTGTGTGTTTAGCATTGTTTTATGATGAGCTTACACTGAGCATTACACCACTCATTATATCAGAGAGCTATTATTGAAGCCCTGTTTGTAGAGACAAGGAACTGAGAGAGAGAGAGAGAGAGAGAGAGAGAGAGAGAGAGAGAGAGAGAGAGAGAGAGAGAGAGAGAGAGAGAGAGAGAGAGAGCCAGAGAGAGAGAGAGAGAGAGAGAGAGAGACAGAGAGAGAGAGCCAGAGAGAGAGAGCAGAGAGAGAGAGCCAGAGAGAGAGAGCCAGAGAGCCAGAGAGAGAGAGAGAGAGCCAGAGAGAGAGAGAGAGCCAGAGAGAGAGAGCCAGAGAGAGAGAGAGAGCCAGAGAGAGAGAGATAGAGAGCCAGAGAGAGAGCGAGAGAGAGAGAGAGAGAGAGAGAGAGAGAGAGAGAGAGAGAGAGAGAGAGAGAGAGAGAGAGAGAGAGAGAGAGAGAGAGAGAGAGAGAGAGAGAGAGAGAGAGAGAGAGAGAGAGAGAGAGAGAGAGAGAGAGAGAGAGAGAGAGAGAGAGAGAGAGAGAGAGAGAGAGAGAGAGAGAGAGAGAGAGAGAGAGACAGAGAGAGAGAGCCAGAGAGAGAGAGCCAGAGAGAGCGAGAGAGAGAGAGAGAGAGAGCCAGAGAGATAGAGAGCCAGAGAGAGAGAGCCAGAGAGAGAGAGAGAGAGAGCCAGAGAGATAGAGAGCCAGAGAGAGAGAGCCAGAGAGAGAGAGCCAGAGAGAGAGCCAGAGAGATAGAGAGCCAGAGAGATAGAGAGCCAGAGAGAGAGAGAGAGCCACTGAGAGACTTTGTCTTTAGAATGTATGTGACAAAGAGAATGTATAGAATGTGTTTAGCATTGTTTTATGATGAGTTTACGCTATGCATTACACCAAAAGAGGGAAGTAAAGGTGTGTTTGCAGTGAAGGGCTTAGTGAATGTGTCAAAAGGCAAAGTTTGTGTAAATCCTGATTGGCACGGTCACAGTCTCTCTGGAACAGATTATAGGCCTGCGCTTGTATAATGCAGATTATGTTAACCTTTACACAACAGGTGGGTCTAATCCTGGACGCTGGTTGTTCAAAAACATCTGCCACTGGCTATTATGGCAAAAACCTATTTCAGAATGCGAATTATGGGGTGCCCAGGGCAGTCTGAATGAGACATGAGTACCTCTAAGTGCAACAAAGTTCAACTTTGGAGAGGGGTGGTCTCTAAATAATGCTAATTTAACCATTCTTCTCTTTGTTTAAAATGCTTGTTGTACTGCTACAGTGGTAAATATGAAAGTAAAAGCATATTCCTAAATAAACTAACACCCCCACCTCTGTGTCATAGTTTGTTTTTTTCTACTATTCATGTGGCTGCACTTGTCATCTCAAGATCGTCCTGTATCTCAGCCCCTTTTCAGGTATTCAAACTTTTCTTTCGACAGAAAAGGTACATTTATCAGCAAGATGCATCAATTAATTATTGTTATTATTGTTGTTGAATGTCATTACGCGTTTCGGTGCTTTGTATCAAATGTCTCTTTCCAGTCATTGAATGGCGCGAGTGCATTGTGCACTGTTTGGATGCTGGAATTATTTTGGACGAACATGCGCAGGTAGCCTACTCTTTGAAGCGATTTGCATGACAATAATATGAAAACATCATGACTGGTTGTGTTATTAAATGCAAAAAAAAAAAAAAAACAATGCCTTCACTAAAGAATTGAGACCTCCGAATGTCACGGTATAATGTGCATTCTGGGATATTGCCTATTCCATCTCACTGTGCAAGCAACTGTCACATTGAGCCAGCCAATGTGGATCTCCACTGTAAAAAGCGCCTAAACATTATTATTATTATTTCCCCTTGCTTCTAGCCTAGCAATTGGTTTGCAACAGTGGAAATTTGTATAAACCTTGCTGTCTGCCTCTCCGACCTTTGGTTTGCAACAGTGGAAATGTGTATAAACCTTGCTGTCTGCCTCTCCGACCTTTGGTTTACAACAGTGGAAATGTGTATAAACCTTGCTGTCTGCCTCTCCGACCTTTGGTTTACAACAGTGGAAATGTGTATAAACCTTGCTGTCTGCCTCTCCGACCTTTGCAACATTGTTTACATTTTGAAATGAGATCTCTACCATATCATAGAAGGTGAAAGTGTCTGAGCAAGACAGACAGCAAGTTGGTCTGTTTGTCATAGTAACAAATACAATTTTATTTTATTTGTCGCATGCGCCAAATACAACAGGTGTAGACTTTACAGTGAAATGCTGACTTACAAGCTCTTAAGAGGATCCAACCTTTTTCTTCAATTTTCACCTAAAATGACATACCCAAATCTAACTGCCTGTAGCTCAGGCACTGAAGCAAGGATATGCATATTATTGATACCATTTGAAAGGAAACACTGAAGTTTGTGGAGATGTTAGATTAATGTAGGAGAATATAACACATTAGATCTGGTAAAAGATAATCCAAATAAAAAAAATGTGTTTCTTTGTATCATCATCTTTGAAATGCAAGCGAAAGACCATAATGTATTATGCCAGCCTAGGTGCAATTTAGATTTTGGCCACTAGATGACAGCAGTGTATGTACAAAGTTTTAGACTGATCCAATGAACCATTGCATTTCTGTTCAAAACTGTGCACACTCCTCAATCAATGGCATGGTATTCTTTCACTGTAATTTCGACTGTAAATTGGACAGTGCAGTTAGATTAACAAAATTTGAACCTTTCTGTCAATATCAAATTTGGGCGGCAGGGTAGCCTAGTGGTTAGAGTGTTGGACTAGTAACCGGAAGGTTGCAAGTTCAATCCCCTGAGCTGACAAGGTACAAATCTGTTGTTCTGCCCCTGAACAGGCAGTTAACCCACTATTCCTAGGCCATCATTGAAAATAAGAATTTGTTCTTAACTGACTTGCCTAGTTAAATAAAGGGAAAAAAAATATGTGCTGGGAAATGTTCTTGTTACTTACAACCTCATGCTAATCACATTAGCACACTGATCCTGTAGAGATTCCAACAATGCAGTTAAGAAAAAGACCCCCCCCAAAAAAATACAAATAAAAGCAACAAATAATTCAAGACTAATGGGGGGCAATGGTTAGTTGAGGTAATTTAGAAAATATTGTACACTACTGTTCAAAAGTTTGGGATCACTTTGAAATGTTCTTGTTTTTGCTTTTGTCCATTAAAATAATGTCAAATTGATCAAAGATACAGTGTAGACATTGTTAATGTTGTTAATGTTGTAAATTACTATTGTAGCTGGAAACGACTGATTTTTTAAATGGAATATCTACATAGGCGTGTAGAGGCCCATAATCAGCAACCATCACTCCTGTGTTCCAATCGCACGTTGTGTTAGCTAATCCAAGTTTATCATTTTAGCACAGCTGAAAACTGTTGTCCTGATTAAAGAAGCAATAAAAACTGGCCTTCTTTAGACTAAATGAATATCTGGAGCATCAGCATTTCTGAGTTCGATTACAGGCTCAAAACGGCCAGAAACAAAGACCTCTCTCAGTATATACAGTGGGGCAAAAAAGTATTTAGTCAGCCACCAATTGTGCAAGTTCTCCCACTTAAAAAGATGAGAGAGGCCTGTAATTTTCATCATAGGTACACTTCAACAATGACAGACAAAATTTGAAAAAAGATCCAGAAAATCACATTGTAGGATTTTTAATGAATTTATTTGCAAATTATGGTGGAAAATAAGTATTTAGTCAAAAACAAATACTATCAAAGTATCAATACTTTGATATATACCCTTTGTTGGCAATGACAGAGGTCAAACGTTTTCTATAAGTCTTCGCAAGGTTTTCACACACTGTTGCTGGTATTTTGTCCCATTCCTCCATGAAGATCTCCTCGAGAGCAGTGATGTTTTGGGGC
This sequence comes from Oncorhynchus gorbuscha, assembly GCF_021184085.1. NCBI lineage: Eukaryota > Metazoa > Chordata > Actinopteri > Salmoniformes > Salmonidae > Oncorhynchus > Oncorhynchus gorbuscha. Next base: position 2,993,959 of record NC_060199.1, on the reverse strand, counting down.
TGTTGCTGGGCAACACGGACTTTCAACTCCCTCCAAAGATTTTCTATGGGGTTGAGATCTGGAGACTGGCTAGGCCACTCCAGGACCTTAATGCTTCTTACGAAGCCACTTCTTCATTGCCCGGGCGGTGTGTTTGGGATCATTGTCATGCTGAAAGACTCAGCCACGTTTCATCTTCAATGCCCTTGCTGATGGAAGGAGGTTTTCACTGAAAATCTCACGATACATGGCCCCATCCATTCTTTCCTTTACACGGATCAGTCGTCCTGGTCCCTTTGCAGAAAAACAGAAATGTGGGGCCTAAATTAACCATAGCTCTGTGGGTGATTGAGATTAAACTATCATAATGGTAAACACTTAAATTTATTTAACTTCGAAATTAAGTGCATTTTAACATACAGCAATGTGATACATTTTATCTCTAATTTATACTAACATGGTAGAATTGTATGATTGAGACAAACAGACTATTGGAGTGCCATGAAACATGGAAAACATTTATAAAACCAACCATATTTTCAGTCTCTTCAGAACCTATTCCTACCCCTTTTCTTTATCCACATTTTGTTGTTTGTTGTGCCTGAATTTAAAATTGATTTCAATTTAGATGTTTGACACAATACCTCATGTCAGTGGAATAATGTTTTTAGAAATGTTTACGAATGAAATAATAATCTCCTGAGCTGAAATCTTTTGAGTCAGTAGGTGTTCAACCCTTTTGTTATGGCCTAAATAAGTTCAGGAGTAAAAATGTGCTTAATAAGTTGAATGGACACTCAGTGCAATAATAGTGTTCAACATGATTTAACATGATTTTCTAAGATCCCTCAGTTTAGCAGATTGAACCACAAAGACCAGGGAGGTTTTCTAAAGCCTTGCAAAGATGGGTAAAAATAAAGTCAGACATTGAATGTCCCTTTGAGCATGGTGAAGTTATTAATTACACTTTGGATGGTGTAGCAATACACGGAGACACTACAGGCGTCCTATCTAACTCAGTTGCCGGAGAGGAAGGAAACCACTCAGGAATTTCACCATGAGACCAATGGGGATTTTAAAAGAGTTATAGTTCAATGGCTGTAATTGGAGAAAACTGAGGATGGATCAGCAACAGTGTAGTTACTCCACAATACTAAACCCAATTTACAAAGTAAAAGGAGGAACTCAGTACAGAATAAAACTATTACAAAACATGTGTTCTGTTTGCAACAAGGTACTAAAAACAATACTGCAAAGAATATGACAAAGCAATTAACTTTTTGTTCTGAATACAAAGTGTTATGTTTGGGGCAAAATCCAATACAACACATTACTGTGTACTGATTTCCAAGCATGATGGTGGCTGCATCATGTCTTGGGTATGCTTGTAATCGCTGGGGACTGGGGAGTTTTTCTGGATAAAAAGCAAACAGAATGGATCTAAGCACAGGCAAAATCCTAGAGAAAAACCAGGTCCAGTCTGCTTTCCACCAGATGCTGGGAGATTAATTCACCTTTCAGCATAACAATAACCTACAACACAAGGCCAAATCTACATTGGAGTTGCTTACCAAGAAGACATTGAATGAATAGCTGGGTTACAGCTGACTTAAATCTATTTGGAAATCTATGGCAAGACCTGAAAATGGCTGTCTTGCAACGATCAAAAACACATTTTCCAGAGCTTGAAGAATTTTGAAAAGAAAGATGGGCAAATGTTGCACAATCCAGGTGTCCAAAGCTCTTAGAGACTTACCCAGAAATAATCACAGCTGTAATCACTACCAAATGTGCTTCTACAAAGTAAGGGAAAGGGGGATACCTAGTCAATTGTACAACTGAATGCCTTCAACTGAAATGTGTCTTCCGCATTTAAGGCAATCCCTCTGAATCATCCATAGACATCCACGTCTTCAGCGCCTGGGGAACAGTAGGTTAAGTGTCTTGCTTAGGGGCAAAACGACATTTTTACCTTGTTAGCTCGGGACTTCGAGCCAACATTCTTCCAGTTACTGGCCCAACGCTCTAACCACTAGGCTACCTGACACCCCTTATTGACTCAGGAGTGTGAATACTTATGTAAATTAGATATCTGTATTTAATTTTCAATACCTTTGAAAAGCTAACATTTCTAATGACATGTTTCCGCTTTGACATTATGGGGTATTGTGTGTTTTTTTATTTCACCCATTTTGAATTTAGACTACCACAACAAAATGTGGAATAAGTCAAAAAGTATGTATACTTTCTGAAGGCACTGTATTTGGCTTGCACCTTCGTTTTCCCACCAAAACAATTATGACAATTCCTAACAGTGTTGCCAACTGTTTTTCAGTAAATATCGCTAATGGCCCCTTGATTGATCACTAGATTATGTTTTGCCATTGCCATGACAACATCACAGCACCAATTTGCCTTGCTGCTGCACAGCTGTGGTTCCTGATGTAGCGTTTTCACCTCTTCTATTGAATAGCTCCCCTTGTGTTTATGGTCCTTCTGTAGCTCAGTTGGTAGAGCATGGCGCTTGTAACGCCAGGGTAGTGGGTTCGATTCCTCGGACCACCCATAGGTAGAGTGTATGCAAACATGACTGTAAGTCGCTTTGGATAAAAGCGTCTGCTAAATGGCATATATTATTATTATAGTGGCTGCAGCCGATATAAAGTTTGCGCCTATTCCATGAGACTTTTCAACCTTTATTTATTTAACTAGGCAAGTCTTATTTACAAATTGCTATTTACAATGACTATCAAAAGGCCTCCTGCGGGGAAGGCAGCAACACATAACACAGCATGGTAGAAAAACAACATAACATGGCAGCAACACATGGTAGTAGCACAAAACATGGTACAAACATTATTGGGCACCGACAACAGTCTTTGAATGAAGAGATTGAGATAAAACTGTCCAGTTTGAGTGTTTGTTGCAGCTCGTTCCAGTCGCTAGCTACAGCGAACTGAAAAGAGGAGCGTCCCTGGGATGTGTTTACTTTGCGGACCTTTAACAGAATGTGACTGGCAGAATGGATGTGGAGGATGATGGCTGCAGTAGATATCTCAGATAGGGGAGAGTGAGGCCTAAGAGGGTTTTATAAATAAGCATCAACCAATGGGTCTTGCGACGGGTATACAGAGATGACCAGTTTACAGAGGAGTATAGAGTGCAGTGATGTGTCCTATAAGGATCATTGGTGCTCAAGAGGACCCTTACCTGCCAATCTATAAAGGATGTCTCCGTAATCTAGAATGGGTTGGGTTTTATAAATAAGCATCAACCAATGGGTCTTGCGAGAATGGGTTGGGTTGGTAGCTGGGGTGAAAGAGGGGTGATTACAATAGAGGAAACCACGTCTAGATTTAACTTTAGCCTGCAGTTTCGATATGTGTTGATAGAAGGACAGTGCACCGTCTAGCCATACTCCCAAGTACTTGTATGAGGTTACTACCTCAAGCTCTAAACCCTCAGAGGGAGTAATCACACATGTGGGGAGAGGGGCATTCTTCTTACCAAACCACATGACCTCTGTTTTGGAGGTGTTCAGAACAAGGATAAGCGTAGTGAAAGCTTGTTGGACACTAAGAAAGCTTTGTTGTAGAGCATTTAACACAAAATCTGGGGAGGGGCCAGCTGAGACTATCATCTTGCATATAAATGGATGAGAGAGCTTCCTCTGAGCTATGTTGTTTATGTAAATTGAAAAGACCGTTGGGCCTAGGATTGAGCCTTGGGGTACTCCCTTGGTGCCAGGCTTTGGCTGAGACAGCAGATTCTGACTTTATACCATGCACTCTTTGAGAGACGTAGTTAGCAAATCAATCCAAAAACCCCTCAGACACGCCAATACTCCTTAGCCGGCCCACAACAATGGAATGGTCTACTGTATCAAAAGCTTTGAGTCAAGCCGATAAAAACACACAATATTGCTTAGAATAAAGGGCAGTGCTGACATCATTGAGGACCTTTAAGGTTGCAATGACACATCCATAACCTGAGCAGAAACCAGATTGCATACCAGAGAGAATACTATAGACGTCAGGAAAGCCAGTCAGTTGATTTTTGGCAAGTTTTCCAACACTTCTGATAAACAGGGCAAATGAGAAATAGGCCTATAACAGTTAGGATCAGTTTGATCTCCCCCTTTACATAAATGAAGAACGGTGGCTGCCTTCCAAGCAATGGGAACCTCCCCAGAAAGGAGAGACAGGTCAAAAAGTTTAGAGATAGGCTTGGCGATGATATGGGCAGCAACCTTAATGAAGAAAGGGTCATAAAAACGTCTTATGGCTACAATCCCGTTAACGGGATGATATGACAACAGCCAGTGAAAGTTCAGGGTGACAAATTCAAAACAACAGAAATCTCACAATTAAAATTCCTCAAACATACATGTATCTTATACCGTTTTAATGGTAATCATGTTGTTAATCCCACGACAGTGTCAGATTTCAAATAGGCTTTACAGCGAAAGCACCACAAAGGATTATGTTAGGTCACCATACCACAGAAAAACACAGCAATTGTTTTTTCCAGCCAGAGAGGAGTTTCAAAAAGCACAAATAGAGATCAAATGAATCACTAACCTTTGATGATCTTCATCAGATGACACTCATAGGACTTCATGTTACACAATACATGTATGTTTTGTTTGATAAAGTTCATATTTATCCAAATATGAGTTTACATTGGCGCGTTACATTCACTAGTTCCAAAAACATCCAGTGATTTTGCATAGCCACATCATTCAACAGAAATACTCATCATAAATGTAGATGATGATAATACAAGTTATACATATGGAATTATACATATACCTCTCCTTAATTCAACCGCTGTGTCTGATTTCAAAAAAACTTTACGGAATAAGCAAACCATGCAATAATCTGAGACGGCGCTCAGAAGAGAAAGTCACAATAGCCGCAAAGTTGGCGTCAACATAAACAAGAAATTACATGATAAATATTCCCTTACCTTTGATGATCTACATCAGAATGCACTCCAGGAATCCCAGGTCCACAATAAATATTTTTTTTTGTTCGATAATGTCGGTTATTTATGTCCAAATACCTTCTTTTGTTAGCGCGTTTGGTATACATATCCAAACACTCATTCTGGTCAGTGTTACGTCGGACAAAAACTTAAAAAAGATTATATTACAGGTCGAAGAAACATTTCAAACTAAGTACAGAATCAATCATTAGGATGTTTTAACATATAGCTTCAATAAAGTTCCAACCACAGTATTCCTTTGTGTCTTGATGAGCAATGGAACACAAGTGGGTACCATGAGATATGCGCGAGATCAGAAAATGTCTGACTGCCAGTCACCTGATAGATTCTGCTATCATTCACTCCCACAACACAGTAGTCTCATTCAAATTTCTATAGATGGTTGACATCTAGTGGAACCCCTAGGCAGTCCAACATCATTAATATCTCAAGGGGATTTCATTGGGAACTGTGGTGAATACATACAAAGCTCAGATTTCTCACTTCCTCTTTTGATTTCTCCTCAGGATTTTGCCTGCCATATGAGTTCTGTTATACTCATAGACATCATTCAAACAGTTTTAGAAACTTTAGAGTGTTTTCTATCCAATACTAATAATATTATGCATATATTAGCAACTGAGACTGAGGAGCAGGCCGTTTACTTTGGGCAACTTATTCATCCAAGCTACTCAATACTGCCCCCCAGACATAAGAAAGGAGCTCCTTTAGCACCTCGGACTCAGTGACTGCCTGCAGTGAGAAATTTTGTTGCAGGGCAAGGGAAAAACATTGGCATAGTCGCATTAGAAGGGGTGGGAGAAAAGTAGGACGGGCAAGGAGGCATGGCTGAGTCAAATAGGAATCCTGACTTAATGTGGTGATTAAAAACTGCAGGATCCACCCCTTTTTTTCAATTTTTGCCTGAAATGACATACCCAAATCTAACTACCTGTAGTTCAGGCTCTGAAGCAAGGATATTCATATTCTTGGTACCATTTGAAAGGAAACACCTTGACGTTTGTGGAAATGGGAAAGGAATATATAACACAATAGATCTGGTAGTAGATAATACAAAGAAGAAAAAAAAACATTATTTTGTATTTTTTTTGTACCATCATCTTTGAAATGCAAGAGAAAGGCCACAATGCATTATTTCAGCCCAGGTGAAATTTAGAGTTTGGCCACTAGATGGCAGCAGTGTATGTGCAAAGTTTTAGTCTGATCCAGTGAACAATTGCGTTTCTGTTCAAAATACTGTATCTGCCCAAATGTGCCCATTTTGTTTATTAACTTTTCATGTTCAAAACTGTGCACTCTCCTCAAACAATTCAATGGTATTATTTTACTGTAATAGCTACTGTAAATTGGACAGTGCAGTTAGATTAAGAAGAATTTAAGCTTTCTGCCAATATCAGATACATATGTCTATGTCTTGGGAAATGTTCTTATTTACTTACAACCCCATGCTGATTGCATTAGCCTACATTAGCTCAACTGTCCCGTGGATGGGACACCAATCCCAAAGAGCTCAGCCACGTAACAACTACATCATCAACATTAAGGGACATGGGCAGCTGTCAGGAGCAGGATTTATTCTCCAAGTCTTTTTTTCAATAAATAATAATAAATTCAAATTGATCAGCAACATTAACTCAGGAGCACAATATATGAAACACTTTGACCTATAAAACAAAAATAAATAAAACAATTTATTATTACTTTTTAAAAATCAAAATGAGGAAGGATGAATGGCTACAATGAGCACGTTTTGCAGAGCACAGCTTTTCGAAGTGGGGTCCTGCTCAATGTTTAGCTGGGACCTGTACTTGGTCTTCAGTGCAGCTACAGCAGAGAGGCCAGTCTCACAAAGATAAAATGTTGCAAAAGGAAGAAGAATGCCCATGGCCCTCTGCCCTAAGAGTGGATACTGCCTCTCTACACTCAATTCACTCTGTCTCAATGTGGAGTCAGACGTCATGTCAATGAACTGGTCCTCCTTTGCACAGCTGGAACCAGTTGGAGTTGGTGCATTGAAAGGATCTCTAACCCAGTCATATTGGGAACTCTTTTCAGAGAAGTACTTTTTAAAGAATCCCATCAGTGATGAAATATGCCCCTTAATATATGGAATTACTGAGGTTCTCGAATGAATCAGTATTTATAATAGTAATAATAATATATGCTATTTAGCAGAGGCTTTAATCCAAAGCGACTTACAGTCATGTGTGCATACATTCTACGTATGGGTGGTCCCGGGGATCGAACCCACTACCCTGGCGTCACAAGCGCCATGCTCTACCAACTGAGCTACAGAAGGACCACATCAAGTCGCCTGCCCCACAAGCTTTCGAGTGAAAGAGTTGATCCTGTCTGTGACCTGAGGGAGGTGTTTATCTTTCCCTTGAAGCTGTAGATTTAGTTCATTTAACTTTCCAAATATGTCACTCAGTTAAGCTTTCGTTTTGCCAGGAAGTTCTCATCACAAAATTTTTCTGCAAGGTCATACTTGTGCTCCTGCTCCGAAAACATTCTTATCTCTGAGCTCAAAACTCGGGACAAGACTTTTCCTCGTGACAGGCACCTTGCTTCACTGTGAAACAGCACAGCTTGACTCTTGTTTTTATAAAATTGACTACACCTACAATGTCAGTCATAACCTCACTTAATTCAGAGGAAAGGTGCCTTGATGCCAGTGCTTCTCTGTGTATAACAGTGTGTCCACTCAGCATTAGGTGAGGCCTTCTTGATGAGTGCCAGAAGTCCTTTTCTCATCCCTGCCATGGTCTGTGCACCATCACTGCAAACACCAATGCAGGTTTCGCACTTTAGCCCATTCTCAGTCAGAAAGCAGTCCAGCATTTTGAATAGCTCTTCATCTGTGGCTCTGTCTCTGACATATTTATAAAAAAGTAGATCCTCCCACAGGGAGTTTGTCATGTCAAAACGTACATAAGCAATAAACAAAGTATTTTTTGCTGTCTGTTGCTTCATCGAACTGTAAGGCAAAACGTTTGTCTTTAAGTGCATCTACCAGCTGTTCTTTAAGATCGTTAGCACTGTCATTTACATGTCTGGCGACAGTGTCATTGGACTGAGGGATAGTTTTTTTTGCAGCACTTGCGTCATCCAGCATGACAGAGACCAGGTCTAATGCTGCAGGCAGTATCAGCTCCTCTGCTATGGAGTGTTTTTTTTTGTTGCACTGAGAAATTTGGTACGCCACCTTACATGATGCTAACAGTGCTCGCTGGTTTACTGAAATAGCATTTACAAAGCGGGACGATTGTTGGCAATATTCGGCACGTTTTCGCTGAAAGAACTCAAGTGGCTTATCAGCGTGATTGGGGTGTAATGTCTTTAAGTGACGCCTTAATTTATTTGGCTTCATGCTGTCCGCTGACAACATTTTTAAACACAGTGAACATACCGGTCTTTCCTCGTCTCCCACCGTAGTCACAGTGAAGCCAAGGGCTACATACGCTTCGTCATATTTCTTCGTCTTAGCTTTCGGGAGACTTTCGTTTGTCTCATTATCTCCGTCTCTCTCCGCCTTTCTTTTCATTTCTGTTAAATATTTTTCCATGGTGTCTCTTAAGGGTTTGTTATCTGCACTTCATATCTCCTGCTCTGTGCTGTATGCTCTTGTTCGGTGCAAAAAAAACCTACCCCCTGCGGCAAAAAAAGCATGTTCCCCGGGGCCACACTCATCGCTCCAAGCCCCCCAAGGGGGGCGCGCCCCACTATTTGAGAAGGACTGGGTTAGACCCACAGAGAGAGACCTGCTCCTTAAAGTAACTAACTTTGGCCTTCCGGATAGCCTGAGTGCACTGATTTCTCATTTGCCTGAACGAGAGCAAGTCAGCCTGAGTATGAATGTGCCGAGCCTTTCTCCAAATTCAATTCTTGAGGTGGAGTAACTCTGTGTCACGTTCTGACCTTTATTTCCTGTGTTTTGTATTTAGTTAGTATGGTCAGGGCGTGAGTTGGGTGGGCAGTCTATGTTTGTTTTTCTAGGTTTTGGGAATTTCTATGTTTCGGCCTAGTATGGTTCTCAATCAGAGGCAGGTGTCATTAGTTGTCTCTGATTGAGAATCATACTTAGGTAGCCTGGGTTTCACTGTGTGTTTGTGGGTGATTGTTCCTGTCTCTGTGATTGCACCAGATAGGACTGTTTTAGGTTTTCTCACGTTTGTTGTTTTTGTTACTTATCTCATGTGTAGTTTCTTTATAAATTAAAGAAAATGAATAACCACCATGCTGCTTTTTGATCCGCTTCTTTCACCAGAAAACCCTTACACTCTGCAAGATCACGGTTGTTCCAGGGGCTGAACTTGTTTTTAATTCTCATTTCTTTTATGAGGGCGCGTTGGTTAACAATACCACTGAAAATATCAAAAAAGGTCCAAGAGTCTTTGACAGAGGGGATCAAGCTGATTCTATACCATTTTACAGAGGCCAGGTCATGAAGGAAGACTTGCTCATTAAAGTTTTTTAGCAAGCGTCTATGACAAATCAGGACAGGTCATTTCACTGAGCAGCCATAACTAACACAGGCTGGGAAACAATGATCACTAAGGTCATTACAGAAAAGACCAGATTGATACCAATCAGGATTATTTGTGAGGATAACAGCAAGGAGAATAGCCTTTTCTGGGTGTTTGGAGTCATACCTTGTGGGATTGGCAATAATCTGAGAAAGATTTAGGGAGTCCCATTGCTTAAGTTCTTGGGCAGGTGGTTTAAGCATGTCCCAGTTTAGGTCACCTAGCAGGACAAATTCAGATTTATAGTAAGGGGCCAGGAGAGAATTTGGGGCCAGGAGAGACTTTAGGCCAGATAGGGTAGGTAAGGTACAGGCCGGTGCTGATGGAGGACGACAGCACCCAACAAAGAGCTATTTGAAAGTTTAATGCTTAAAACCAGCAAATCAAATTGTTTGGGGACAGACTTGGTGGAGACAACCGGGCACTGAAGGTGATCCTTGGTAAAGATTGCTACTCCACCACCTTTGGAAGAGCTGTCTTGCCGAAAAAGGTTATAACCAGAAAGGTTAACATCAGTATTCAAAACACTCTTCCTGAACCACGTCTCAGTAATGACCAACACATCTGGATTGGAGCTGTGAACCTACACTTTCAATGGATCCATTTGAGATAATAAGCTTCTAGTGTTAACGTGCAGAAAACCCAGGCTTTTACGAGAGCAGAAATCAGTGAAGCAGATATCAGAGCACAAGTCAGAATTGCGGCATTTCCAGATATCATCAAGGCACGGCATAGTACAGGGAGAGCTCTGCAGTGCTGATTTAGTACATCTGAATGTGCATCAGATGGCAACAATTTGTTTTTAGATGGCAACATACTGTATAGCATTTTCATGAGGTACAGTAGCATGAATAGCCGGCGAGAGGTGGAGAGGTGGTTAGAATAGGATGGGAGGCCAAAAGGCTGTGTAACCAATAGAGAGTCTGATGGAGGGATTGTGTGTTCCTGGTGTAACTCGGGCAGGAGTTGCTGCCAACCTGTACCTGTCTCGCAGGTGTGATGTGTGGATGTACCAATCCTGTGCAGGTGCTGTTACACGTGGTCTGCCACTGCGAGGATGATCAGCTGTCCGTCCTGTCTCCCTGTAGCTCCGTCTTAGGCGTCTCTCACAGGACGGACATTGCAATTTATTGACCTGGCCACAGCTGCAGTCCTCATGCCTCCGTGCAGCATGCCTAAGGCACGTTCACGCAGATGAGCAGGGACCCTGGGGATTGTTCTTTTGGTGTTTTTCAGAGTCAGTAGAAAGGCCTCTTTAGTGTCTTAAGTTTTCATGACTGGGACCTTAATTGCCTACCGTCTGTAAGCTGTTAGTGTCTTAATGACCATTCCACAGGTGCATGTTCATTCATTGTTTATGTTTCATTGAACAAGCATGGGAAACAGTGTTTAAACCCTTTACAATGAAGATTTGTGAAGTTATATTGATTTTTACGAATTATCTTTGAAAGACAGGGTCCTGAAAAAGGGAGTTTTTATACTGTAGTCTACTGTCCTCCGGTCAATTCCACTCTGACATTGCTCGTCCTAATATTTATATATTTATATATTTCTTAATTCCTTTCTTTTACTTTGAGATTTGTGTATATTGTTATGAATGGTTAAATACTACTGCACTGTTGGATCTAGGAACACAAGCATTTCGCTACACCCGCAATAGCATCTGCTAAATATGTGTATGTGACCAAAAACATTTGATTTGATTTTGATCTGTTTCTAAGTACAGAAACACTCTGAGGTGGTAGGTGTCAAAATCCTCTTTCTTGTGCTTATTGAGGTGGAACGACTCACTCTTTGGATTGCCACACTCTTCCAGAAGCTGAGAACATCCTTTTTGACCTATCAATAAGTAGATTGTTGAAGCAACTAAAATCATTTTCCCTCATATACACTTTCTATCTGTTTCTCTGTGACTCTTACTCTCTTTTTTTCACTCAAACACACATGCAAAGGGGAACACACACACACCCACAAATATATACACACATTCACACGCACCCACACACACACATACACACACACACCTCCTAGGAGACTTTAGGAGGTGCTAAAAGCAAGTTGTAGTGACTTGGTAGCTGTTGGTCGAGTGCGCGACCAGAGGGCATTCAGTACACCATACCCTCTATCCATCTAACTGTGGTCTGGTCATACTGTTTGTATGTGGTAAGATGAAGGATAGGGGAGTGTGTGTATGTGGGTGTGTGTGTGTGTGTGTGTGGATGCATGTGCGCGTGCGTGTTACTAAAGTTATCTTCCCATCTGTACACATCATCTCCGTATACACTGTCACCATTGCATTCCTATTGGCCGAGCTTACAGGTTGTGTTTACTATGTTGTATCGACATACTCAAGTGTTGTTTGGTGCTGCTATCGGTCAATTTAAACGAGAGCCATTGACACAAGTTCTTCCAGTTAAACAAATGGGGTATGGAAATGATTGTTTCATTTGGGATCTCTGGCAAACCATTCCATGAATGCAGGAAAGGGGAGGCACGCTTGAGCTTCCCTTGTTCATATTAAATAGGTTAGATTCCAGCCCTCACCTCGCATACATACACTCCTCCTGATTGGATGTGAATATGAGTGCGTGTGCGTGTACCTTTCCTTTCAGCTCTCAGGCAAGGGAGTTTGAGTACTTTTCAACAGGCGATTACACAAGTCAAATCTGACAGCAGATCAGATCCTTGATCACTGTTCATTCAACAAGCGCTCACAGTCTCACTGCAGAATTTGACGTTCTTCCACGTTCTCCGAACATCAGATTTCGAAAATGTTTTTTTTTGCTCCTCCTGCTCTGTATCATTCCATTTTTCCAAACATCAAATTCAGAATGGTTAAGATAAGGGTTCATGTTTGGTATAGGGTTAAAACCATCATTTAAATACACTCAACCACAACGCCCCACCAAAACCAAAGCCTACTTGATGTAGCACTCACTGTTGCCCCTAGTGGCTGGTCTTGAAGGCATTTTCCTCAGGACATTTTCCAATCAAACTACCAGAGCAACGCATGGTAATGTGTGTGTGTGATTATCATCAAATGAGGCAGGCTTCCACCTTCACCACATTACACACACTCCCCGACGAACAGATTATACACACATCAGCACACATTTACAGTAAACATATAAGCTTTGCCACATGTGTACACACAAAAAGCGCTAGAACAACAGGGCTTTAACAATGCAAAATATATTTGGCTACGAAAGAAATAGTTTAATATTCAAAGTACAACAGAGCATTACACTGAGATTGAAAGTGGTTGCATCATCTACAAGAACATGAACAGTATTTTGACTGCGAGACTGAAACTGCGCTGAAACTTTTTTTTTGTCAGCATTTTGTCTCCATAGTTTTTATTACGAATTGATCTGTGGTACAGTAATATACGCTACAACAGTGTACAGTGACAACAATCAAAGCAGAACTGTAAACTGTACATTAAAGGCCAAGGATCACAAAATGGATCGGAACATCGATGGTCACAGGTGTCCTTGGGACTCAGACGTCGATGGATATGACAGATGACCAATAGACAACAATCTTAATTTTCCACACATGGGGACCTTTCTTCCTTCCTCTCTTCCTGTGTTCTGTCATCACTTATTTACCTCCTTCCTCCCTACCTTATTTCATTTTATTCATTTAATTCATTTCATATTTTCCATTCGTACTTATTTCCTTCCTTCCTTCCATCCTTCATTTCTTCCTTCCCTTCATCCTCCCTCCCTTCCCTCCCTTCCCACCCTCTTTCCCTTCTTAGAAGTGATCACTGATCTGCCATAACTGCATAGATTAAAGAAACACTTGAATTCACCAATGTTGTACCAGAGATTACTTCAAGAAGAGGTGTCAACATCTCTATAGGGGAAGCAAGGGCAAATTGAATGAATAGTAGTAATGGGTTGTGAGAATGCCGTAATGGGCATTTTATCGTACAATATTTCAGAGAGAGAATCCTACCCACCCTTTCCCTTTTGCTACAGGCTGTTCAATGGATCAGAATTCCCAGTTTCCCCCAGTATTCCCTGGCCCATCACTGTCAGTGGGTTTACTGTTGTAATGCTGCTTGGAGGGCTAATATGGCACACCACTACGTCCATTCCCCTAGGGTCCTATTTGGTACACCGATTGAATGTAGCTTGTGTGCGCATTTATGCATGGGTTTATTTGCTAAACTTGTTGTGAATGGAGAGAGGGAGTGGAGGAAAGACAGAGAGGGAAGGGAGTGCAGGGCTATCAACGGAGTGCTTCAAACACTATCAGCCACGTCTCCTGGGTAATTTGCCATCCTGCATTCTTTCAAACTTCAAAGGATCCACTGTGTGTCGGAATACTGAGAAAGGGGGGAGGAGGGGGTAGAGAGGATAGAGGGATGGAGAGAAGGAGGGGGAGAGAGAATCAGATTTCTCTAATAAATGCTGACACCGGGCTTGTTTGATATTAGACTCAGGGACCGGTTTGATTTGTTATCACCTTTCAAAGTGTTCAGATGTCCTTCAGAGAAACAGGCTGACTTGTAGAGTACCAGTCACCCAAACCAACCGAGCAGCCGATGAGGAAGAAAAGGCGAAAGGCAGGTAGAGAAAGAGGATATAGTGATCAGGCACGATGCCTAAAAAATGACTACTAAATGCGTATCGATCAAACCGATCAGTGTAACTAATTGATGGAACAATTAGCACAAAATTAATTGATCTTATTAACAGTGCTCTTGATAAGTCTTTCTTTGGAATTCTCTGAGGGATTATCACAACAAACAAATCAAATCAAATCAAATGTATTTATATAGCCCTTCGTACATAAGCTGATATCTCAAAGTGCTGTACAGAAACCCAGCCTAAAACCCCAAACAGCAAGCAATGCAGGTGTAGAAGCACGGTGGCTAGGAAAAACTCACTAGAAAGGCAAAAACCTAGGAAGAAACCTAGAGAGGAACCAGGCTATGAGGGGTGGCCAGTCCTCTTCTGGCTGTGCCGGGTGGTGATTATAACAGAACATGGCCAAGATGTTCAAATGTTCATAAATGACCAGCATGGTCGAATAATAATAAGGCAGAACAGTTGAAACTGGAGCAGCAGCACGGCCAGGTGGACTGGGGACAGCAAGGAGTCATCATGTCAGGTAGTCCTGGGGCATGGTCCTAGGGCTCAGGTCCTCTGAGAGAGAGAAAGAAAGAGAGAATTAGAGAGAGCACATGTGGGGTGGCCAGTCCTCTTCTGGCTGTGCCGGGTGGAGATTAAACAAACACACATGCAAGCAGATAAACACACACCCACTTCTAAGTTGATTCAAGGTGAGAAACACCTTTCATGTTTAATTAACTATGCTTTTCATTCTCAATAGCAATGTTTACATTAACTTGTCCAGTGATGTTCTGTTGACGTTTAGAAAGTTTGCATAGAAAATAGATGTGACAAGTGCCTGCTAGGGTGCGTTGCCATTTAATAACTATCTTGTGTCGAAATAAACAGCTGGGTTATAATGATGTCACACCTAAAAAAAACACTGTTTTGCAAAAACATACATTGTCTAATACAAATGTAGTGGTTGAAGTGTTTCCATTACCCATATAGACAAATTGGCGACAGCCTGTATGCCCTCCCACCAATCTGTTTCATGTCTCAATGAGCCTGGATAGAATGCAATACTTGACTAATGTTTGCCACGTTCTAATAATTGTCATGTGCCAACATATCTCCAAGGTCCGTGCCATGATGGAACTTGCACTACTGGACATCTGAAATAATTGTATGGTGAAACTTGGCATCGAACCAGAAACCCAAGGTGAAGCAAGGCATTTTTGAAAGTCAGGACAATCCAATATTTTGCAGGAAGTAGGCAGTTCTAATTCAATGTGGAGTTTATAGTTAAGTGATGACCTGATGTGCCTGCAAAAGTATTCCGCAATCATCGTTTATTCAAAAAAGACCGTTTCCATCATCAATTGTCGCAATAAAGAAAGTTTGACCAAATAAAAATCCACCCCGTCAGACCAGATAAAAATCTTTAGAAAATGTTTCCTCTGATGTTTCCATGACACACACACACACACACACACACACACACACACACACACACACACACACACACACACACACACACACACACACACACACACACACACACACACACACACACACACACACACACACACACACACACACACACACACACACACACACACACACACACACACACACACATCTCCTCCTGCAGTCTCATTAGTGTTACAATGTGAATAGAGCCATATGGGTGCTGATACCTGCCAGCTCAGGTGGGTCTGTACAGGGATCAAAGGCCTTCCGTTTACCTCTCCACCCCCATTCCTGTCACCACTACAACTTCCATCACAGACACTTACCAGACACTAATGTGTTTGTGTGAGTTTGGGGGGGGGGGTGTTTCTCTGTGTGTGTG
This sequence comes from Oncorhynchus gorbuscha, assembly GCF_021184085.1. NCBI lineage: Eukaryota > Metazoa > Chordata > Actinopteri > Salmoniformes > Salmonidae > Oncorhynchus > Oncorhynchus gorbuscha. The sequence goes on along the minus strand of NC_060199.1, from coordinate 2,978,027 downwards.
TGCCCCATACACGTTCTGTCTCTGTCTGTGTCTCCTGCCTACTCTGTCACTTCCTTAATCCTCTCTTCCCCTCAGGGTGTCACAAACACTCTCCCATACACGTTCTGTCTCTGTCTGTCTCTCCTACCTTAAACCTCTCTTCCCCTCAGGGTGTCACAAACACTCTCCCATATACGTTCTGTCTCTGTCTGTCTCTCCTACCTTAATCCTCTCTTCCCCTCAGTGTGTCACAAACACTCTCCCATACACGTTCTGTCTCTGTCTTTCTCTCCTACCTTAATCCTGTCTTCCCCTCAGGGTGTCACAAACACTCTCCCATACACGTTCTGTCTCTGTCTGTCTCTCCTACCTTAATTCTCTCTTCCCCTCAGGGTGTCACAAACACTCTCCCATACACGTTCTGTCTCTGTCTGTCTCTCCTACCTTAATCCTGTCTTCCCCTCAGGGTGTCACTTCCTTAATCCTCTCTTCCCCTCAGGTTGTCACTTCCTCTCTTCCCCTCAGGGTGTCACTTCCTCTTCCCCTCAGGGTGTCACTTCCTCTCCCACTCAGGGTGTCACTTCCTCTCCCACTCAGGGTGTCACTTCCTCTCTTCCCCTCAGGGTGTCACTTCCTCTCCCACTCAGGGTGTCACTTCCTCTCCCACTCAGTGTGTCACTTCCTCTCCCACTCAGGGTGTCACTTCCTCTCCCACTCAGGGTGTCACTTCCTCTTCCCCTCAGGGTGTCACTTCCTCTTCCCCTCAGGGTTAGGGTCCCACTCTAGTTTGTTTTCTGTTTTTGTTCATTTCTTTGTAGAAAATGTGTTTGAGGTGATTTGGTAATTTCTCTCCTTTTTATACCTCAGCTGTCATATGAAGTCTCAATCTGTTGTGGTGTTGTTGTGTTTGGTTCCCTCTCTTTTGGGTTTGTGTAGTAGAGGATCTTCGAGTGGGAGAAAACTGGTTCTCTTCAGTAATCTGTAAGAAGGTGTCTATACTTACAGTGAATACATTTGCATTGTGTGTGTGTGTGTGTGTGTGTGTATTCTCCATACGTAGGTGGAGAATGGTCTGGAATCTGGTCTGGAAGGCTCAGTGCCATTATCCTTGCAAGGTGGAGTATTGAAATATATTGAAAATAGGGGTGTCAATCCTTTTGACACCTATACTATCGATCAAAAGTTTGGGGTCACTTAGAAATGTCCGTGTTTTTGAAAGAAAAGCTATTTTTTTGTCCATTAAAATAACAGAGGGGTGTGAGGCCTTGGTGCACAGCTGAGCATGAGGACAAGTACATTAGAGTGTCTAATTTGAGAAACAGACATCTCACAAGTCCTCAACTGGCAGTTTCAGTGTCTGTGTTCTTTTGCCTATCTTAATCTTTTACTTTTATTGGCCAGTCTGAGATATGGCTTTTTCTATGCCACTCTGCCAAGAAGGCCAGCCTCCCGGAGTCGCCTATTTACTGTTAAACTTCTTTTGGCGTAGGGACAGTATTTCGACGTCTGGATGAGAAGCATGCCCAAAGTAAACTGCCTGTTACTCAGGCCCATAGGATATGTATATAATTTGTATATTTGGTTAGAAAACACTCTAACGTTTCCAAAACTGTTCAAATAATGTCTGTGAGTATAATAGAACTGATATGACAGGTGAAAACCAGAGGAAAATCCATCCAGGAAGTGGGATTTTTTTGATGAGGGTATTTTCAATTGAATGCCTGTAGAATATCTAATGGTTTAGAACCCAGGTTGTAGTTCCTATGGCGTCCACTATATGTCCACAGTCTTTAGAAATTGTTTCATGCTTGTTTTCTGAAAAATGAAGAAAAATTAGACCTTTCTGTCAGTGGACTGTAGAATCATGCAGTGCTGGTTTGCGCACGTGACCTAGTGCATGCCCTTCATTGTTTTTTCCTTTCTATTGAATACGCTATTGTCCTGTTGAAATATTATTGATTATTTAGTCAGTCGACAACCAGAGGATTAATTATAAACATTGTTTGACATGTTTCGACCAACTTTACCGGTACTATTAGGATGTATTCGTCTGCATGTTGAGACCGCCTTTGAGCCAGTGGATTACTGAACGAAACGCGCCAACAAAACAGAGTTTTTGGGATATAAAGAGGGACATTATCGAACAAAACAAACATTTATTGTGTAGCTGGGACTCTGATTAAAGATTAACAAGAAGTTAATCTTTAAGCCAATGTATAACACTTGTATTTTTTCTGAATGTTTATTAATGACTATTTTGTATTTTAAATTTGGCGCTTTGAAATTTCACCGGATGTTGTCGAGGTGGGTCGCTACAGGAAAGCCTGCGCCAGAAAGGTTAACGTTGAGACTAGTGTTTTGTATGTACTATTTAATGAAGCTGCCAGTTGAGGACTTGTGAGGAGTCTGTTTCTCAAACTAGACACTCTAATGTACTTGTCCTCTTGCTCAGTTGTGCACCGGGACCTCACACTCCTCTTTCTATTCTGGTTAGGGCCAGTTTGCGCTGTTCTGTGAAAGGAGTAGTACACAGCGTTGTACGAGATCTTCAGTTTCTTGGCAATATACTACATAATTGCAAAATGGTTTTCTAATGATCAATTAGCCTTTTAATATGATAAACTTGGATTAGCTAACACAACGTGCCATTGGAACACAGGCGTAATGGTTGCTGATAGTGGGCCTCTGTAGATATTCCATAAAAAATAACCGTTTCCAGCTACAATCGTATGAGAAAATAATATAGAGTTCCATTGTTTTTTGCATACAATATACAGCAGCTCAGTATTTGATTCATGTATTTTATACAGTCATTTTTGCTCATCTTTATCAACGTTGTCAATAATTTCAACCCTACTGTACGCTTGCGTGTTTGCTCTGTTTAAACCACCCATGTCTACTTAGCGATCAATACCCATATGAAACCCTTAGCCTTACTGTCCAGCCAGCATGGACTCATCCTCCAGATTTACAGCTTGTAATCAGATACAAATGGCTCCCTTGCTACTCTGTGAGACCCTAGTAAAACATAGAGTATTGATATGTCATCCACTTTTTGAAAATTATCCCGTTTGCTTTCGAGTCAGTAACCCTGCTATTATGACATAGTGTGTATTCAGCTCCTGTAACCTCTCTGGAGTCCAGTACTATAAATATTTATCCCTTTAAGCCAGGTGCTGTTGTTCAACGAGCTCTATTCCTGCTGACAGGAAGGTTTTCCCTGCATGAAAACAGACTGTTTACACAGCATACTGTTAGCACAGTTATCCAGATTGGTGGAGGAGCTGGAGGAAAATAGAATGACTGTTGATAAAGCTTTAGTGATACAGTAAAAACAGGTGATGACATCTGTCTGTCTCTCTCTCTCTCTCTCTCTCTCTCTCTCTCTCTCTCTCTCTCTCTCTCTCTCTCTCTCTCTCTCTCACCCCCGGACTTGTTCTACCTGTTCTCTCTCTCTCTCCCCCTCTCCAGGACTTTTTCTACTTGTTCTCCCTCTCTGATTCGTGTTCCATTCAAGATCAATGCAGACACTATTTTGGTTCTGCCTGTTTGTTTGTGAGGGTACGCTCTGCTCAATGGTGGAGCTATTCATTGTCGTACCAGTCTGGAAAGTAAGGGTTGAGGCCTGAAATACTACAGTTTAAGATAAATTAAGCACATGACAGAGTGCTTTTCCTCAAAGCTACACAACTCCCTCAGACCCACCCCACTTTTACTGTAACACAGTATCACTACTCCTCCCAATCACATAACACTCACAATAATATGAC
>NC_060199.1:2916778-2969278 GCF_021184085.1 Oncorhynchus gorbuscha | reverse complement strand
TAATATACTTAAATGTTCCTGCGACATTCGCATGAACCATGTCTAGAATATTATCTTATATTCTGAGAAAATGGCAACCATGTTCTGTATATGTTTAGTGTGATGGTGATGGAATATTCAACCAACACTCAGAAATCTTGACACATGAATGTTCTTGCAACATTCCCAAAGTTGTGGGAATGTTTGTTATCAGTTGGGTAGCTAGTTCCAATTTGAATAAAGCAGGTATTGTAGCTACGTTGTGGTATAGCTATCTGAAATGACAATATTTCTTGCAATATCAACACAATTTGGATGAATGATTTACACATTGACAGTATGCAGTGGATCACAGACCAACGCCCCACTTAAACCAACATTGTTTCTACATCATTTCAATGTAATTACATTGAACCAATACGGAATAGAAGTTGAATTGAAACCTAATAATGCCATGCAATTAATTATTTTATTCAGGTTGTCAAAACATTTTAGTCCCTAGCCCATTTTCTTCAAAGTTTTTAGCTTGTAGGTAAAGTCTTCGTATGAGAATTGCATGGGAATAGCCCTCTCAGAGAGCGGCTACTTGTCGGACTATTCAAGGAGAGTTGGGGTGTGTCACGAGTCCGACCGAGGGTGGTTCCCCTTCCCGGGCGGGTGGCGCTCGGCGGTCGTCATCACCGGCCTATTAGCTGCCACTGATTGTTTTTCCTCCCCCTCCTTGTATGTTTAGTGGTAGCACCTGTTTATGTTTAATTAGTTTGTCTTTATTAGACAGCCGGCCCGCCTGGTTGTTGTGCGGGATTATTTCATTGTAAACCTTCGGCTCTGTTGTAGAGGTACGTGCTTAGTCGTGATTTTTTCTATTTGTACTTTTTCCCCTGTGTTTGGGAACGTTACTTTTGTGTGCACCCTGTGGTGCGTTGGTGCTAGTAAAGACGCACAGCATTGAACTCTGTCTCCTGCATTTGACTCCACACCCACGACACCCGGAGCATTACAGAATCCCGCACCTATCAGATTGATGGAGTCAGCAGGAGCAGCAGCCAACCCTTTCCCATCGATGGAGGAACGGGTTCTCCACCACACCACCGTCCTCCATCGGATCGGATCCGCGATGGATCATGTGATGGAGAGAATGGAAAGATGGGAGAGGAGTGGTCTCCTCTCTCCACCTTCGGCACCCACGGTTCCGGACTCCCCATCTCCCGACTCCAGCACCCTCTGTCTGACGCTACCGAGGGCTTATGATGGAGCGGCGGCGGGTTGCCAGGGGTTTCTGCTTCAGCTGGAGCTATACCTGGCCACCATCAGACCCACTCCCTCAGGAGCAGAGAGGGTGAGTGTCCTCATCTCCTGCCTCACGGGTCGTGCTCTGGAGTGGGCGAACGCAGTCTGGAATGGCCCAGACTCAGCGCGGGAGCACTACACAGAGTTTTCCTGACGCTTCCGTGCCGTGTTTGATCACCCTCTAGACGGCCGAGCGGTGGGAGAACAACTATTTCATCTCAGGCAGGAGAAGAGGAGCGCCCAGGATTACGCGCTGGAGTTCCGGACCTTGGCAGCCGGATCTGGGTGGAACGACAGGGCCCTTATGGACCACTACAGGTGTAGTCTCCGAGAGGACGTCCGCCGGGAGTTAGCGTGTCGGGACACCACTCTGTCACTGGATCAGCTGATCGACATGTCCATTCGACTGGATAATCTGCTGGCTGCCCGCGGGCGTTCAGAGAGGGTTCTGTGCGTTCCACCACCCAGCCCCTCCGCTCCCATTCCCATGGAGTTGGGAGGGGCTACGCCGAGGGGTACCGGAGATCCGGCTGCCAAGGTCCAGCACCACTGCGTCCCCAGTGGTGCTGGGGACTCCCTGGTTGGCCCGGCACAATCCTAAAATTTCATGGAGACAGGGGGTTCTCCAGGGGTGGTCAGAGGAGTGTTCTGGAAGGTGTTTGGGAGTTTCCATCGGTGCCACGTCGGTGGAGAGTCCAGACCAGGGTTCCACGGTGTGCATTTCCCCCGAGTATGCCGATTTGGCAATCGCTTTCAGTAAAGTGAAAGCGACTAAATTACCACCTTATCGACCGGGAAGGGATTGTACGATAGATCTCCAGGTGGACGCTGCGCTTCCCAAGAGTCACGTGTACCCGCTGTCCCAGGAGGAAACGTTGGCAATGGAGACATATGTCACGGAGTCGCTGGGACAGGGGTACATTCGGCCCTCCATTTCACCCGTCTCCTCGAGTTTCTTTTTTGTGAGGAAAAAGGAGGGAGGTTTGCGTCCGTGTATCGATTATAGAGGTCTAAACGCCATCACAGTGGGGTATAGTTACCCTCTACCTTTCATCGCTACGGCAGTGGAATCGTTCCACGGAGCGCAGTTCTTCACAAAACTGGACCTCAGGAGCACGTATAGTCTGGTGCGTATTCGGAAGGGAGACGAGTGGAAAACCGCATTTAGTACTACATCCGGCCACTATGAGTACCTCGTCATGCCGTATGGGTTAAAGAATGCTCCAGCCGTTTTCCAATCCTTTGTAGACGAGATTCTCAGGGACATGTGCGGGCAGGGAGTGGTTGTTTATATCGATGACATTCTGATCTACTCTGCCACTCACACCGCGCATGTGTCTCTGGTGCGCAAAGTGCTTGGTAGACTGCTGGAGCATGACCTATAGGCCAAGGCTGAGAAATGCGTGTTCTCTAAACGAGCCGTCTCTTTTCTGGGATATCGCATTTCCACCTCGGGGGTGGTGATGGAGGGTGACCGCATTAGGGCCGTGCGTAATTGGCCGACTCCAACCACGGTAAAGGAGGTGCAGCGGTTTTTGGGTTTTGCCAACTACTACAGGAGGTTTATCCGGGGTTTTGGCCAGGTAGCGGCTCCCATTACCTCACTGCTGAAGGGGGGCCCAGTGCGGTTGCAGTGGTCAGCAGAGGTGGACAGAGCATTCAACAGGTTGAAGGCGCTGTTCACTGATGCGCCCGTGTTAGCGCATCCGGACCCCTCTCTAGCATTCATAGTGGAGGTGGACGCGTCCGAGGCTGGGGTGGGTGCCGTGCTGTCACAGCGCTCGGGTACGCCACCAAAACTCCGCCCCTGCGCTTTCTTCTCAAGGAAGCTCAGCCCAGCGGAGCGTAACTATGATGTGGGGGACCGGGATTTGCTAGCGGTGGTTAGAGCTCTGAAGGTGTGGAGACACTGGCTTGAGGGGGCTAAAAACCCTTTTCTCATCTGGACCGACCACCAGAATCTGGAGTATATTCGGGCAGCTAGGAGACTTAACCCACGTCAGGCAAGGTGGGCCATGTTCTTCACCCGGTTCCGGTTTACTTTGTCTTATAGACCGGGCTCCCAGAACGTGAAGGCAGACGCACTGTCCCGCCTTTATGACACCGAGGAGGGGTCCACCGAACCTACTCCCATCCTTCCCGCCTCTAAGCTGGTAGCCCCAGTGGTATGGGAGGTGGACTCGGACATCGAGCGGGCGTTACGGGCTGAACCCGCGCCTCCTCAGTGTCCAGCGGGGCGAAGGTACGTGCCGCTTGGTGTTCGGGACAAACTGATTCGGTGGGCTCACGTCCTACCCTCCTCGGGTCACCCTGGGGTGACGAGGACAGTGGGGAGCCTTCGGGGGAGGTATTGGTGGCCTACGTTGGTTAAGGACGTTAAGGGTTATGTCTCCTCTTGCTCAGTGTGCGCCCAGAGTAAGGCTCCTAGGCACCGTCCTAGAGGGAAGCTACAACCCCTCCCCGTTCCACAGCGGCCATGGTCACATCTGTCCATAGATTTCCTGACCGATCTCCCGCCGTCTCAGGGGAACACCGCGGTTCTAGTGATTGTGGATCGGTTTTCTATGTCCTGCCGTCTCCTCCCGTTGCCCGGTATCCCTACAGCCCTGCAGACTGCGGAGGCATTATTTACCCATGTCTTTCGGCACTACGGGGTGCCGGAGGACATCGTTTCTGATCGGGGTCCCCAATTCACGTCTCGGGTATGGAGAGCGTTCATGGAACGCTTGGGGGTCTCTGTCAGCCTGACCTCCGGTTATCAACCCCGAGAGTAATGGGCAGGTGGAGAGATTGAACCAGGAGGTGGGTAGGTTTCTGCGGTCGTATTGCCAGGATCGGCCAGGGGAGTGGGCATGATACATTCCCTGGGCTGAAATGGCTCAGAACTCACTACGCCACTCCTCTACTAACGTGTCCCCTTTTCAGTGTGTGTTGGGGTACCAGCCGGTCCTGGCACCATGGCATCCGAGCCAGACCAAGGCTCCTGCGGTGGAGGAATGGGTACAGCGCTCCAAGGAGACCTGGAGGGCCGTCCAGGAATCTCTACGACAAGCGAGTGGACGGCAGAAGAGGAGTGCTGACCGCCACCGAAGTGAGGCCCCCCGTGTTTGTACCGGGGGACAGGGTCTGGCTCTCGACCCGAAACCTACCTCTACGCAAGCCCTGCCGGAAGCTGGGTCCGCAGTGTGTAGGGCCCTTTAAAGTCCTGAGGAGAATAAACGAGGTGTGTTATCGATTACAACTCCCTTCCTATTATCGTATTAACCCCTCGTTTCATGTGTCTCTCCTCAGGCCGGTGGTAGCTGGTCCCCTGCAGGACAGTGAGGTACCGGAGGTCCCTCTCCCCCCCTCTGGACATCGAGGGGACCCCGGCGTACACGATCCGGGCCATTCTGGACTCAAGACGCCGGGTGAGGGGCCTGCAGTACCTCGTGGACTGGGAGGGGTACGGTCCGGAGGAGAGGTGCTGGGTACCGGTGGGGGACATCTTGGATCCATCCATGTTGAGGGATTTCCATCGCCTCCATCCGGATCGCCCTGCACCTCGTCCTCCGGGGCGACCTCGAGGCCGGTGTCGGCGCGCTGCGGGAGCCGCGCGTCAGAGGGGGGGGTACTGTCACGAGTCCGACCGAGGGTGGTTCCCCTTCCCGGGCGGGTGGCGCTCGGCGGTCGTCATCACCGGCCTATTAGCTGCCACTGATTGTTTTTCCTCCCCCTCCTTGTATGTTTAGTGGTAGCACCTGTTTATGTTTAATTAGTTTGTCTTTATTAGACAGCCGGCCCGCCTGGTTGTTGTGCGGGATTATTTCATTGTAAACCTTCGGCTCTGTTGTAGAGGTACGTGCTTAGTCGTGATTTTTTCTATTTGTACTTTTTTCCCTGTGTTTGGGAACGTTACTTTTGTGTGCACCCTGTGGTGCGTTGGTGCTAGTAAAGACGCACAGCATTGAACTCTGTCTCCTGCATTTGACTCCACACCCACGACACCCGGAGCATTACAGGGTGAAGCAATAGGTTGCTATTAAAAAAAAATAATTGCTTTCATGGAGGATCGGCTTGAATTGTGAGGATGACCACACAATTAATTTTATTTATAAGGGCACAGGGCGAGACCCAGATGCAGACTTGGGAGGCAGATGGTTCGAGTCTCTGATAATTATTGTAATCTAAGGGGCAGGCAAGAGAATGGCCGTGGATGGGCAAAACATCCTAAACAAGGTCCAGGAGGATCGCTGGGAAAGGACGGCCTCTACTCCCACGTCGGAAACGTCAACCTCAACCACAAACTGACGAGTCGGGTACGGAAGGATGAGGATGGGGCAGTAGGGAATCTTTAGTTCCCCAAAAGCCTCGTTCACTGCTGGTGGGCTGCCTATGAGCTAACTCCCTAATTTGCTCCATAATAGCCTTGAACCCTTCGTCGTGGCTTTCCTTCAGGGAACGAAGCCCTTCCAAAAACTCCAGCAGTTGCTCCTCATGCCTCCGAATGGTGGCTCCTTGCAGGGAGATAGCGTGGCGGAGCTGGTCCAAGGGCACAGGGCAAGACCCAGATGCCGAGACGGGAGGCAGATGGTTCGAGTCTCTGATATTTATTCAAGTGTCAAGTGACAGGCAAAACATCATAAACAAGGAGTCCAGGAGGTACAGAGTGGTAGGCAGGCTCAAGGTCAGGACAGGCAGTATGGTCAGGCAGGCGGGTTCAGAGTCAAGGAAGGCGAGGGTCAAAACCGGGAGGACTAGCAAAAAAGAAAGATAAGAAAAAGCAGGCGCATGGAAAAGCTGGTAGACTTGACAAGACAAGACTAACTGGTAACAGACAATCAGGAACACCACAATAAATCCCCAGGGTCTAATAGGGAAAATGGGTGACACCTGGAGGTGGGTGGAGACAATCACAAAGACAGGTGAAACAGATCAGGGTGTGACATTAATAATAAGACAAATCTATTGGTTTTCTACGCAAAGTTGCAAAGGAAATGTTGTGATCCATTTGATAAGCTCAAGAGACCAGCAAAATTGACAAAAGAGTGTGGAGGTATAGCAGGAACAATAACATCTAGTGGTACTTTCACAATACTTTTTGCTAAATAATGTAAGTGACTTCAATTACTAATTTCTCTGAACTGGAAAAAAAATATCACCAGATTCACAGGGAATACATTACATAGTATGGAGAAGCAATACTCCAAGCCACTGCTTCATACTACTTAGAGAACTGATACTGTATACCCGTTGTTGGGGTGGGATTGGCATGGGGTGGCACTGGGCACACCGCGCACCACTTCCCAGTATTCTTCTTGCCAATGTCCAGTCTCTCGACAACAAGGTTGATGAAATCCGAGCAAGGGTGGCATTCCAGAGGGACATCAGAGACTGCAACGTTCTTTGCTTTACGGAGACATGGCTTACTGGGAAAACGCTATCCAGGGCGGTGCAGCCAACGGGTTTCTCCACGCATCGCGCCGACAGAAACAAACATCTCTCTGGTAAGAAGAGTGGCGGGGGCGTATGCCTCATGACTAACGGGACATGGTGTGATGAAGGAAACATACAGGAACTCAAATCCTTCTGTTCACCTGATTTAGAATTCCTCACAATCAAATGTAGACCGCATTATCTTCCAAGAGAATTCTCTTCGATTATAATCACAGCCGTATATATCCCCCCCAAGCAGACACATCGATGGCTCTGAACGAACTTTATTTAACTCTTTGCAAACTGGAAAACATTTATCCGGAGGCTGCATTCATTGTAGCTGGGGATTTAAAAAAAGCCAATCTGAAAACAAGACTCCCTAAATTTTATCAGCATATCGATTGCGCAACCAGGGGTGGTAAAACCTTGGATCATTGTTACTCTAACTTCCGCGACGCATATAAGGCCCTGCCCCGCCCCCCTTTCGGAAAAGCTGACCACGACTCCATTTTGCTGATCCCTGCCTACAGGCAGAAATTAAAACAAGAGGCTCCCACGCTGAGGTCTGTCCAACGCTGGTCAGACCAAGCTGACTCTACACTCCAAGACTGCTTCCATCACGTGGACTGGGACATGTTTCGTATTGCGTCAGATGGGAATATTGACGAATACGCTGATTCGGTGTGCGAGTTCATTAGAACGTGCGTCGAAGATGTCGTTCCCATAGCAACGATAAAAACATTCCCTAACCAGAAACCGTGGATTGATGGCAGCATTCGCGTGAAACTGAAAGCGCGAACCACTGCTTTTAACCAGGGCAAGGTGTCTGGCAACATGACTGAATACAAACAGTGCAGCTATTCCCTCCGTAAGGCTATTAAACAAGCTAAGCGTCAGTACAGAGACAAAGTGGAATCTCAATTCAATGGCTCAGACACAAGAGGCATGTGGCAGGGTCTACAGTCAATCACGGACTACAAGATGAAATCCAGCCCAGTCACGGACCAGGATGTCTTGCTCCCAGGCAGACTAAATAACTTTTTGCCCGCTTTGAGGACAATACAGTGCCACTGACACGGCCTGCAACGGAAACATGCGGTCTCTCCTTCACTGCAGCCGAGGTGAGTAAGACATTTAAACGTGTTAACCCTCGCAAGGCTGCAGGCCCAGACGGCATCCCCAGCCGCGCCCTCAGAGCATGCGCAGACCAGCTGGCCGGTGTGTTTACGGACATATTCAATCAATCCCTATACCAGTCTGCTGTTCCCACATGCTTCAAGAGGGCCACCATTGTTCCTGTTCCCAAGAAAGCTAAGGTAACTGAGCTAAACGACTACCGCACCGTAGCACTCACTTCCGTCATCATGAAGTGCTTTGAGAGACTAGTCAAGGACCATATCACCTCCACCCTACCTGACACCCTAGACCCACTCCAATTTGCTTACCGCCCAAATAGGTCCACAGACGATGCAATCTCAACCACACTGCACACTGCCCTAACCCACCTGGACAAGAGGAATACCTATGTGAGAATGCTGTTCATCGACTACAGCTCGGCATTCAACACCATAGTACCCTCCAAGCTCGTCATCAAGCTCGAGACCCTGGGTCTCGACCCCGCCCTGTGCAACTGGGTACTGGACTTCCTGACGGGCCGCCCCCAGGTGGTGAGGGTAGGCAACAACATCTCCTCCCCGCTGATCCTCAACACGGGGGCCCCACAAGGGTGCGTTCTGAGCCCTCAACTGTACTCCCTGTTCACCCACGACTGCGTGGCCACGCACGCCTCCAACTCAATCATCAAGTTTGCGGACGACACAACTGTGGTAGGCTTGATTACCAACAACGACGAGACGGCCTACAGGGAGGAGGTGAGGGCCCTCGGAGTGTGGTGTCAGGAAAATAACCTCACACTCAACGTCAACAAAACTAAGGAGATGATTGTGGACTTCAGGAAACAGCAGAGGGAACACCCCCCTATCCACATCGATGGAACAGTAGTGGAGAGGGTAGCTAGTTTTAAGTTCCTCGGCATACACATCACAGACAAACTGAATTGGTCCACTCACACTGACAGCGTCGTGAAGAAGGCGCAGCAGCGCCTATTCAACCTCAGGAGGCTGAAGAAATTCGGCTTGTCACCAAAAGCACTCACAAACTTCTACAGATGCACAATCGAGAGCATCCTGGCGGGCTGTATCACCGCCTGGTACGGCAACTGCTCCGCCCTCAACCGTAAGGCTCTCCAGAGGGTAGTGAGGACTGCACAACGCATCACCGGGGGCAAACTACCTGCCCTCCAGGACACCTACACCACCCGTTGTTACAGGAAGGCCATAAAGATCATCAAGGACATCAACCACCCGAACCACTGCCTGTTCACCCCGCTATCATCCAGAAGGCGAGGTCAGTACAGGTGCATCAAAGCTGGGACCGAGAGACTACTGAAAAACAGCTTCTATCTCAAGGCCATCAGACTGTTAAACAGCCACCACTAACACTGAGTGGCTGCTGCCAACACACTGTCATTGACACTGACCCAACTCCAGCCATTTTAATAATGGGAATTGATGGGAAATGATGTAAATATATCACTAGCCACTTTAAACAATGCTACCTTATATAATGTTACTTACCCTACATTATTCATCTCATATGCAGATGTATATACTGTACTCTACATCATCGACTGCATCCTTATGTAACACATGTATCACTAGCCACTTTAACTATGCCACTTTGTTCACTTTGTCTACACACTCATCTCATATGTATATACTGTACTCGATACCATCTACTGTATGCTGCTCTGTACCATCACTCATTCATATATCCTTATGTACATGTTCCTTATCCCCTTACACTGTGTATAAGACAGTAGTTTTGGAATTGTTAGTTAGATTACTTGTTGGTTATCACTGCATTGTCGGAACTAGAAGCACAAGCATTTCGCTACACTCGCATTAACATCTGCTAACCATGTGTATGTGACAAATACAATTTGATTTGATTTGATTTGATTTGATTTGGTCCATGGGTGGCTTTTGACAATTTTGGGGGATTAGTTATGTCTTACTGTTGGGTACTATATTTATTGAATATTATCTGAATACTATATTTAAAATGGCCAATTTGGGTGCAATCAATTAGCTTAATTTTTCAGAGTTCAAATTCTACTTCAACAAAATAATTTTACTATCTTCAGAAAAGATTTCAGACAATTTGAGATGGTGGGTGTCAAAATCCTCTTTCTTGTATTTGAGGTGGAATGACCCCTGCTTTATATATTAAAGATTCTTGGTTGATGTTTTGGTCACTTTTAAATGCTGCCGGTGCTTTCACTCTAGTGGTAGCATGAGACGGAGTCTACAACCCACACAAGTGGCTCAGGTAGTATAGCTCATCCAGGATGGCACATCAATGCGAGCTGTGGCAAAAGGATTTGCTGTGTCTGTCAGCGTAGTGTCCAGAGCAGGAGAGGTGGAGGTGCTACCAGGAGACAGGCCAGTACATCAGGAGATGTGGAGGAGGCTGTAGGAGGGCAACAACCCAGCAGCAGGACCGCTACCTCTGCCTTTGTGCAAGGAGGAGCAGGAAGAGCACTGCCAGAGCCCTGCAAAATGACCTCCAGCAGGCCACAAATGTGCATGTGTCTGCTCAAACGGTCAGAAACAGACTCCATGAGGGTGGTATGAGGGCCCAAAGTCCACAAGTGGGGGTTGTGCTTACAGCCCAACACCGCGCAGGACGTTTGGCATATGCCAGAGAACACCAAGATTGGCAAATTCGCCACTGGCGCCCTGTGCTCTTCACAGATGAAAGCAAATTCAGACTGAGCACATGGGACAGATGTGACAGAGTCTGGAGACGCCGCGCTGAACGTTCTGCTGCCTGCAACATCCTCCAGTAAGACCGGTTTGGCGGTGGGTCAGTCACGGTGTGGGGTGGCATTTCTTTGGGGTCCACACAGCCCTCCATGTGCTCGCCAGAGGTAGCCTGACTGCCATTAGGTACCGAGATGAGATCCTCAGACCCCTTGTCAGACCATATGCTGGTGCGGTTGGCCCTGGGTTCCTCCTAATGCAAGACAATGCTAGACCTCATGTGGCTGGAGTGTGTCAGCAGTTCCTGCAAGAGGAAGGCATTGATGCTATGGACTGGCCTGCCCGTTCCCCAGACCTGAATCCAATTGATCTGGGACATCATGTCTCGCTCCATCCACCAGGGAGGTCATACAGGCATGTGGAGGCCACACACACTACTGAGCCTCATTTTGACTTGTTTTAAGGACATTACATCAAAGTTGGATCAGCCTGTAGTGTGGTTTTCCACTTTAATTTTGAGTGTCTCCAAATCCAGACCTCCATGGGGTTGATAAATTCGATTTCCATTGATAATGTTTGTGTGTTTTTGTTGTCAGCACATTCAACTATGTAAAGAAAAAACAATTTAATAAGAATATTTCATTCATTCAGATCTAGGATGTGTTATTTTAGTGTTCCCTTTATTTTTTGAGCAGTGTATAATGATTTGTAATGCACTTAATCAGTGTTACTATCAGACCTTGTGGGAATGAGGTAGTGTATGCAAAACAGGTTGTTTTTGTCTATTACCTATGTTTTTTGTTTTATTTTATTAATGAGTTAGGCTTTTATTCAATGTAACTATAATATATTGTATTTTACAGTAATAACTGAGGTAGAACCATTGATTTACACTGAGTGTACAAAACATTAGGAACACCTTCCTATTACTGAGTTGCATCCCCTTTTGCCCTCAGAACAGCATGGACTCTACAAGGTGTCAAAAGCGTTCCACAGGGATGCTGGCCCATGTTGATTCCTATAGTACCCAGAGTTGTGTCAAGTTGGCTGGATGTCCTATCGGTATTGAACCATTATTGAAACACACGAGAAGCTGTTGAACATGAAATACCCAGCAGTGTTGCAATTCTTGCGACACTCAAACCAGTGCCCCTGGCACCTACCAACATACCCTGTTCAAAGGCACAATAATCTTTTGTCTTTCCCATTCACCGTCTGAATGGCACATATAGACAATCCATGTCTCAATTGTCTCAAGCTTAAAAATCCTTCTTTAAACTTGTGATGGCCGGGGGCAGTATTGAGTAGCTTGGAAAAATAAGGTGCCCAGAGTAAACTGTCTGCTACTCAGGCCCAGTTGCTAATATATGGATATTATCAGATTTGGATAGAAAACACTCTGAAGTTTCTATAGCTGTTTGAATGATGTCTGTGAGTATAACTGATCTCATATGGCAGGCAAAAACCTGAGAAACAATCCAACCAGGAAGTGGGAAATCTGAGGTTAGTAGTTTTTCAACTCATTCCCTATTGAATACACCGTGTCTATGGGGTCATATTGCACTTCCTAAGGCTTCCACTAGATGTCAACAGTCTTTAGAACCTTGTTTGATGCTTCGAATGTGATGTGGGGGCGAATGAGAGAGGCATGACCTTGCACGTTCACGTGATAGTTAGCTTGAGTTCCATTGCAATTCTACAGACAAAGGAATTCTCCGGTTGGAACATTATTGAAGATTTATGTTAAAAACATTCTAAAGATTGATTCTATACATCATGTGACATGTTTCTACGGACTGTAACGGAACTTTTTGACTTTTCGTCTGCACCTAGTGAACGCGCTTTATGAATTTGGATTACTGTGCTAAATGCGTGAACATAAAGGAGCTATTTCGACATAACTTCTGTTGACTACACAACATGGCAGATATCTGTTTGGGTTGTTTTGGTCTCTGATCGCTGTACTCAGAGGATTCAGTCTCCTAGCTGATCGGATATACTCCAGGTTACGGTGGTCAGTCCAGATGAGGAAAGGGTGTTTAGCCCCCTCAAGCCAGTGTCTCCACACCTTCAGGGCCTTAAAACCTGTTAGGGCTAGGCTGAATACTGCCCCCTTTGGAGGAATTGTGTGCCCATAGTAAACAGAAAAAAAATCTGTCCAAAATTGCTAATATATGCATATAATAATAATTATTGAATAGAAAACACTATAAAGCTTCTATAACCGTTCAAATTATGTCTGTATGTAAAGCAGAACTCTCAGGGCAGCCATTCTCCCAAACTCTCTCTTGTCATCAGGAAATTTGGGCCAACTTTGATGTCATCGCCCCCACCCTTCCCAACCAGCTACGGATCTGGGAACAGGTTTCTATCTCTTCAGCGCAATGTCTCCTTTCAATGGGGCGTTTCATTGTGAAAATCGCGCGCTCCCTCACCCTTTGGCGGGCTAAAATCTTCGGGTCATGCGAAAATACATGTACTCTCATGCGCGCGTCGTGTCTGGAGCTCTCTTTGTTCCAGGATTCACCAAACGATGTCAGTTTGTCTGTTCGAGCTGAGAATTGTTTTGCACGTTTATAACATCCTAAAGCTTGATTTTGCACTTAGTTTGACCAGTTTAGTCATTACATTACATTTAAGTCATTTAGCAGACGCTCTTATCCAGAGCGACTTACAAATTGGTGCATTCACCTTATGACATCCAGTGGAACAGCCACTTTACAATAGTGCATCTACATATTTTAAGGGGGGTGAGAAGGATTACTTTATCCTATCCTAGGTATTCCTTAAAGAGGTGGGGTTTCAGGTGTCTCCGGAAGGTGGTGATTGACTCCGCTGTCCTGGCGTCGTGAGGGAGTTTGTTCCACCATTGGGGAGCCAGAGCAGCGAACAGTTTTGACTAGTCGACATATAATCTGTAATTTTGAAGTTTTGATGCGCATCCCCTAGAATTTTGGCTGCATTTCAGCCGGAATTTGTTGCGTTTGATAACCCAAAGACACAGACTTGAAAGCCAAATGCAGTTTTTGGTAAGTATGACTCCTTCCACAACTTCTGATCGAAGAACATCAAAGGTAAGGGAATATTTATGTGGTAATTTTGTGTTTCTGTGGACTCCAACATAGCGTAGACATATTGCTAATGTTTGAGCGCCGTCTCATATTATTGCCTAGTGAACGAATTCTGTAACGTTAAAAATAAATGTAACACAGCGGTTGCATTAAGAAGCAGTGTATCTTTCTAACTATATGTAGGACATGTATATTTAGTCAAAGTTTATGATGTGTATTGCTTGTTATCTGACGTTATCTGGTGGCGCTATCATAATTTCTCCGGACATTTGAGTAGCATTTTTTGAACATGGCGTCATTGTAAACAGAGATTTATGGATATAAATTGAATATTATTGAAAAAAACATAAATGTACTGTGTAACATGTCCTATTACTGTCATCTGATGAAGATTTTTAAAAGGTTAGTGAATTATTATGCGTTTGTTGATTGCATCTTTTGTTCAACATGGGTATTCAAATTAGCTGTGTCTTTGGTGGTGGTTTGACATAAATATGTGCTATGTTTTTGCCGTAAAACATTTTAGAAATCTGACTTGCTGGCTAGATGAACAAGGTGTTTATCTTTCATTTGAGCTATTGGACTTGTTAATGTGTGGAGGTTAAATATTTCTACGAATATTTTTGCATTCTGTGCGCCATCTTTTGAGTTGAGCGTGGGGGGGTGGTACCCCTTGGGGAACCTGTACCATCAACAGGTTAACCATAGCCATCAACTCTCTGTCCCCCACATCATAATTCCGCTCCGCTGGCCCGAGCTTCTTCGAAAAAAAAGCACAGGGGCGGAGCTTCGGTGGCGTACCCCAGCGCTGTGAGAGCACGGCACGTGAGCAGCGCCTTCAAACGACGGAAAGCTCCGTCCGCCTCTGCTGACCATGGTAAAAGCCCCCCCTTCAACAGTCAAAGTTTGATTTGATTTGATTTTGTAAATAAGAATATAATACATTAATGTGGATACTATGATGATCAAGAATAATCCTGAATGAATCGTGAATTATGATAAATGAGAACATTACAGACGC
This sequence comes from Oncorhynchus gorbuscha, assembly GCF_021184085.1. Classification (NCBI taxonomy): domain Eukaryota; kingdom Metazoa; phylum Chordata; class Actinopteri; order Salmoniformes; family Salmonidae; genus Oncorhynchus; species Oncorhynchus gorbuscha. The sequence continues at coordinate 2,954,678 of NC_060199.1, read as the reverse complement.
ACACATATCATACAGCCATTCTTACGCTCTAACCAGTCACTAACCAGTGTCTGTGCAGTTACTGTACTGTATTGTACTATACTAAACTCTACTGTACTGTACTGTATTGTACTATACTAAACTCTACTGTACTGTACTGTATTGTACTGGCCTACTTTTCTTTACTGTACTGCACTGTGTTCTACTGTACTGTTGTGTGCTGTCTAAACTTGGGAAACAGACATATATGATTGGTTCAGATTTGGACTGACCAAATTTAAACTACATTTCAACGTTCAATGGAAGTCCTTTCACTGCTCAGTGGGTGTGGGGGCTGGTTACGGTAAATGGAAAGAGAGGGGCTCATGGGTAGGTGTTAGTAAGAGCTGGGAGAAGTGACATTAACTGGAGAGAGAGATAAGAGAGACCAGGAGAGAGAGAGGGAGGGTTTTCCAGACTGTCCAGACTTCACACTTGTTTTGGCAACCACATGACAGAAAGAGAAAGAAAACTGTTATGAGCTGAACAGTGGAAGGGAGGACAGTAGCAGGTAACCCAATTATGGTTTGTGACTAGTAATAATTCACATTGTAGCCAATTCTGTTACAGATTTTGGGGTCATTCTGGTACTGATTTGGTAACAGAATTATACTTTTTATTCACTTAATAACTAAATTGTTATCAGTAAAAAAACTATAACTAATTGGTTGGTCTACCTTTACTTGTTATTTCTGTGAACTTGCATTGTCCTCCTTATTAAGGACAGAAATGTGAAAATATTCTAAAGATATGTGGGTGTTTGGTAACAGAATGATACTAGACAACGTACAAAAGGCAAATAATTTATGCAACATTATTGTGTTTTGATATATTTCTAATAACGTTTTAACGTTTTCTGCTAGATGTTTTCTAAGACCCATTTTCACCTGTTTCACCAGAAATCAAATACTTTGCTTATTCAACATTTTTAAGATGGAAAATCATTGAACAATTATATGTAGCTGCTAGATACATATTGGGATGAGAGGCACACCCTCTTCGTTACAGAGAGAAGCAAGCCAGAGCCACAGGTGATTAGTACAGGTCAATTTGTTGTCAGGATCCATGTGTTAGGAGGATTGAGACACTGGTCAGTGACTGACTGGAGCACACATTTGTGTCAGTGATGTGTAATCTGTTGGACCGAGACAGATGTGAGATTAGGAGGTAGGGATGCATTCAGAGATGCACCGTTTGTAACACAGATCTTGGGATTGACATCACTGAGACACCTGTTGCGTGGGAAGGTCATGTGAGCAGGTTAAACTCAGAGAGGCCTAACAGGGGGGGGGCTAACTTTAACAGTATTGAATCAAAGTAACAGTACCAAGTTAAATTACAGAAAGTATCTCTATGTCTACAGGATAGTATCTGTCTCCTCAGTGAGTCATCGCTCCCTACTACTTCAACAAGATCCTCACTGCAGTCCTCACAATGCTCCAAACTAACACGCAACCATCACATAACTGTTGCCCCGTCTTCACTCCTCATGGAAGGAGGGTGCAGAGGAGGCTGGCGTACAGCAGGGGGAGAGGGTTTGAAAAGGGGGGGTTGTACGGAGTCTGTACGGAGTCTGAGAGTCCCAGCTGTCCATAGAGGGGTCACAGTACTTTCTAGCTCTAACCATTCAGGCTATACAGATGTTTTTGTTAGAAGGGTTAAAGCCCAACAGTGCAAACTTATGGTTAGTCCCAATTCTCCACGTTTTTTCAAAGGTCCAACACACCAGCTCCTCGTTAGTATAGTGGTGAGTATCCCCGCCTGTCACGCGGGAGACCGGGGTTCAATTCCCCGACGGGGAGAAAGGACTTCTTTTTTTTAGGGTGAACAATGCAGCTGAGCCCACAAAATTAAAAATATGCTTGGAGATGAAGCTTTATGATACGATTTCCAGCCTTGTATCAGTATTCCAAGGCATTGGTTGTTCAGTGGTAGAATTCTCGCCTGCCACGCGGGAGGCCCGGGTTCGATTCCCGGCCAATGCAGGATGTTTTGAACATGTGATTTTGAGAAGTATGCAAACCCCTGAGGAATAAATCTGTGTTCGATTGCCAGGCCAACAGACATCTCTGGTCTTGGTGGAGATCTCAACTGACTCTTGAAAAATCTGACTTTGCTTTCGTTTTCAGTTTGGACATTTACTCATTCTCAGGAGACTTTGGTGAATCCATTGTACATGTCCAGTGTGTGAGGTCATTTACTTTGTGCAAGGCTTTAGTTGTTAAATGGGAAACGAGAAACCAACTAGTCACTGACAACTGTCTTGAGTTTGGCATTTGTGACAATGTCCTGGGACATCCCACAAACTCGTCACCTTCTAACTACGATTGCGTGGCCTGTGAGTGGTGGAGAGCGAAACCGATTACATGTACGTGTTCGTCAGAGTCCCAGCTTTCCATGGAGGGGTCGCAGTCCTTTCTAGCTCTAACCATTCAGGCTATACAGATGTTTTTGTTAGAAGGGTTAAAGCCCAACAGTGCAAACTTATGGTTAGTCCCAATTCTCCACGTTTTTTCAAAGGTCCAACACACCAGCTCCTCGTTAGTATAGTGGTGAGTATCCCCGCCTGTCACGCGGGAGACCGGTGTTCAATTCCCCGACGGGGAGAAAGGACTTCTTTTTTTTAGGGTGAACAATGCAGCTGAGCCCACAAAATTAAAAATATGCTTGGAGATGAAGCTTTATGATACGATTTCCAGCCTTGTATCAGTATTCCAAGGCATTGGTTGTTCAGTGGTAGAATTCTCGCCTGCCACGCGGGAGGCCCGGGTTCGATTCCCGGCCAATGCAGGATGTTTTGAACATGTGATTTTGAGAAGTATGCAAACCCCTGAGGAATAAATCTGTGTTCGATTGCCAGGCCAACAGACATCTCTGGTCTTGGTGGAGATCTCAACTGACTCTTGAAAAATCTGACTTTGCTTTCGTTTTCAGTTTGGACATTTACTCATTCTCAGGAGACTTTGGTGAATCCATTGTACATGTCCAGTGTGTGAGGTCATTTACTTTGTGCAAGGCTTTAGTTGTTAAATGGGAAACGAGAAACCAACTAGTCACTGACAACTGTCTTGAGTTTGGCATTTGTGACAATGTCCTGGGACATCCCACAAACTCGTCACCTTCTAACTACGATTGCGTGGCCTGTGAGTGGTGGAGAGCGAAACCGATTACATGTACGTGTTCGTCAGAGTCCCAGCTTTCCATGGAGGGGTCGCAGTCCTTTCTAGCTCTAACCATTCAGGCTATACAGATGTTTTTGTTAGAAGGGTTAAAGCCCAACAGTGCAAACTTATGGTTAGTCCCAATTCTCCACGTTTTTCAAAGGTCCAACACACCAGCTCCTCGTTAGTATAGTGGTGAGTATCCCCGCCTGTCACGCGGGAGACCGGGGTTCAATTCCCCGACGGGGAGAAAGGACTTCTTTTTTTTAGGGTGAACAATGCAGCTGAGCCCACAAAATTAAAAATATGCTTGGAGATGAAGCTTTATGATACGATTTCCAGCCTTGTATCAGTATTCCAAGGCATTGGTTGTTCAGTGGTAGAATTCTCGCCTGCCACGCGGGAGGCCCGGGTTCGATTCCCGGCCAATGCAGGATGTTTTGAACATGTGATTTCGAGAAGTATGCAAACCCCTGAGGAATAAATCTGTGTTCGATTGCCAGGCCAACAGACATCTCTGGTCTTGGTGGAGATCTCAACTGACTCTTGAAAAATCTGACTTTGCTTTCGTTTTCAGTTTGGACATTTACTCATTCTCAGGAGACTTTGGTGAATCCATTGTACATGTCCAGTGTGTGAGGTCATTTACTTTGTGCAAGGCTTTAGTTGTTAAATGGGAAACGAGAAACCAACTAGTCACTGACAACTGTCTTGAGTTTGGCATTTGTGACAATGTCCTGGGACATCCCACAAACTCGTCACCTTCTAACTACGATTGCGTGGCCTGTGAGTGGTGGAGAGCGAAACCGATTACATGTACGTGTTCGTCAGAGTCCCAGCTTTCCATGGAGGGGTCGCAGTCCTTTCTAGCTCTAACCATTCAGGCTATACAGATGTTTTTGTTAGAAGGGTTAAAGCCCAACAGTGCAAACTTATGGTTAGTCCCAATTCTCCACGTTTTTCAAAGGTCCAACACACCAGCTCCTCGTTAGTATAGTGGTGAGTATCCCCGCCTGTCACGCGGGAGACCGGGGTTCAATTCCCGACGGGGAGAAAGGACTTCTTTTTTTAGGGTGAACAATGCAGCTGAGCCCACAAAATTAAAAATATGCTTGGAGATGAAGCTTTATGATACGATTTCCAGCCTTGTATCAGTATTCCAAGGCATTGGTTGTTCAGTGGTAGAATTCTCGCCTGCCACGCGGGAGGCCCGGGTTCGATTCCCGGCCAATGCAGGATGTTTTGAACATGTGATTTTGAGAAGTATGCAAACCCCTGAGGAATAAATCTGTGTTCGATTGCCAGGCCAACAGACATCTCTGGTCTTGGTGGAGATCTCAACTGACTCTTGAAAAATCTGACTTTGCTTTCGTTTTCAGTTTGGACATTTACTCATTCTCAGGAGACTTTGGTGAATCCATTGTACATGTCCAGTGTGTGAGGTCATTTACTTTGTGCAAGGCTTTAGTTGTTAAATGGGAAACGAGAAACCAACTAGTCACTGACAACTGTCTTGAGTTTGGCATTTGTGACAATGTCCTGGGACATCCCACAAACTCGTCACCTTCTAACTACGATTGCGTGGCCTGTGAGTGGTGGAGAGCGAAACCGATTACATGTACGTGTTCGTCAGAGTCCCAGCTTTCCATGGAGGGGTCGCAGTCCTTTCTAGCTCTAACCATTCAGGCTATACAGATGTTTTTGTTAGAAGGGTTAAAGCCCAACAGTGCAAACTTATGGTTAGTCCCAATTCTCCACGTTTTTCAAAGGTCCAACACACCAGCTCCTCGTTAGTATAGTGGTGAGTATCCCCGCCTGTCACGCGGGAGACCGGGGTTCAATTCCCCGACGGGGAGAAAGGACTGACTTCTTTTTTTTAGGGTGAACAATGCAGCTGAGCCCACAAAATTAAAAATATGCTTGGAGATGAAGCTTTATGATACGATTTCCAGCCTTGTATCAGTATTCCAAGGCATTGGTTGTTCAGTGGTAGAATTCTCGCCTGCCACGCGGGAGGCCCGGGTTCGATTCCCGGCCAATGCAGGATGTTTTGAACATGTGATTTTGAGAAGTATGCAAACCCCTGAGGAATAAATCTGTGTTCGATTGCCAGGCCAACAGACATCTCTGGTCTTGGTGGAGATCTCAACTGACTCTTGAAAAATCTGACTTTGCTTTCGTTTTCAGTTTGGACATTTACTCATTCTCAGGAGACTTTGGTGAATCCATTGTACATGTCCAGTGTGTGAGGTCATTTACTTTGTGCAAGGCTTTAGTTGTTAAATGGGAAACGAGAAACCAACTAGTCACTGACAACTGTCTTGAGTTTGGCATTTGTGACAATGTCCTGGGACATCCCACAAACTCGTCACCTTCTAACTACGATTGCGTGGCCTGTGAGTGGTGGAGAGCGAAACCGATTACATGTACGTGTTCGTCAGAGTCCCAGCTTTCCATGGAGGGGTCGCAGTCCTTTCTAGCTCTAACCATTCAGGCTATACAGATGTTTTTGTTAGAAGGGTTAAAGCCCAACAGTGCAAACTTATGGTTAGTCCCAATTCTCCACGTTTTTTCAAAGGTCCAACACACCAGCTCCTCGTTAGTATAGTGGTGAGTATCCCCGCCTGTCACGCGGGAGACCGGGGTTCCCCGACGGGGAGAAAGGACTTCTTTTTTTTAGGGTGAACAATGCAGCTGAGCCCACAAAATTAAAAATATGCTTGGAGATGAAGCTTTATGATACGATTTCCAGCCTTGTATCAGTATTCCAAGGCATTGGTTGTTCAGTGGTAGAATTCTCGCCTGCCACGCGGGAGGCCCGGGTTCGATTCCCGGCCAATGCAGGATGTTTTGAACATGTGATTTTGAGAAGTATGCAAACCCCTGAGGAATAAATCTGTGTTCGATTGCCAGGCCAACAGACATCTCTGGTCTTGGTGGAGATCTCAACTGACTCTTGAAAAATCTGACTTTGCTTTCGTTTTCAGTTTGGACATTTACTCATTCTCAGGAGACTTTGGTGAATCCATTGTACATGTCCAGTGTGTGAGGTCATTTACTTTGTGCAAGGCTTTAGTTGTTAAATGGGAAACGAGAAACCAACTAGTCACTGACAACTGTCTTGAGTTTGGCATTTGTGACAATGTCCTGGGACATCCCACAAACTCGTCACCTTCTAACTACGATTGCGTGGCCTGTGAGTGGTGGAGAGCGAAACCGATTACATGTACGTGTTCGTCAGAGTCCCAGCTTTCCATGGAGGGGTCGCAGTCCTTTCTAGCTCTAACCATTCAGGCTATACAGATGTTTTTGTTAGAAGGGTTAAAGCCCAACAGTGCAAACTTATGGTTAGTCCCAATTCTCCACGTTTTTTCAAAGGTCCAACACACCAGCTCCTCGTTAGTATAGTGGTGAGTATCCCCGCCTGTCACGCGGAGACCGGGGTTCAATTCCCCGACGGGGAGAAAGGACTTCTTTTTTTTAGGGTGAACAATGCAGCTGAGCCCACAAAATTAAAAATATGCTTGGAGATGAAGCTTTATGATACGATTTCCAGCCTTGTATCAGTATTCCAAGGCATTGGTTGTTCAGTGGTAGAATTCTCGCCTGCCACGCGGGAGGCCCGGGTTCGATTCCCGGCCAATGCAGGATGTTTTGAACATGTGATTTTGAGAAGTATGCAAACCCCTGAGGAATAAATCTGTGTTCGATTGCCAGGCCAACAGACATCTCTGGTCTTGGTGGAGATCTCAACTGACTCTTGAAAAATCTGACTTTGCTTTCGTTTTCAGTTTGGACATTTACTCATTCTCAGGAGACTTTGGTGAATCCATTGTACATGTCCAGTGTGTGAGGTCATTTACTTTGTGCAAGGCTTTAGTTGTTAAATGGGAAACGAGAAACCAACTAGTCACTGACAACTGTCTTGAGTTTGGCATTTGTGACAATGTCCTGGGACATCCCACAAACTCGTCACCTTCTAACTACGATTGCGTGGCCTGTGAGTGGTGGAGAGCGAAACCGATTACATGTACGTGTTCGTCAGAGTCCCAGCTTTCCATGGAGGGGTCGCAGTCCTTTCTAGCTCTAACCATTCAGGCTATACAGATGTTTTTGTTAGAAGGGTTAAAGCCCAACAGTGCAAACTTATGGTTAGTCCCAATTCTCCACGTTTTTTCAAAGGTCCAACACACCAGCTCCTCGTTAGTATAGTGGTGAGTATCCCCGCCTGTCACGCGGGAGACCGGGGTTCAATTCCCCGACGGGGAGAAAGGACTTCTTTTTTTTAGGGTGAACAATGCAGCTGAGCCCACAAAATTAAAAATATGCTTGGAGATGAAGCTTTATGATACGATTTCCAGCCTTGTATCAGTATTCCAAGGCATTGGTTGTTCAGTGGTAGAATTCTCGCCTGCCACGCGGGAGGCCCGGGTTCGATTCCCGGCCAATGCAGGATGTTTTGAACATGTGATTTTGAGAAGTATGCAAACCCCTGAGGAATAAATCTGTGTTCGATTGCCAGGCCAACAGACATCTCTGGTCTTGGTGGAGATCTCAACTGACTCTTGAAAAATCTGACTTTGCTTTCGTTTTCAGTTTGGACATTTACTCATTCTCAGGAGACTTTGGTGAATCCATTGTACATGTCCAGTGTGTGAGGTCATTTACTTTGTGCAAGGCTTTAGTTGTTAAATGGGAAACGAGAAACCAACTAGTCACTGACAACTGTCTTGAGTTTGGCATTTGTGACAATGTCCTGGGACATCCCACAAACTCGTCACCTTCTAACTACGATTGCGTGGCCTGTGAGTGGTGGAGAGCGAAACCGATTACATGTACGTGTTCGTCAGAGTCCCAGCTTTCCATGGAGGGGTCGCAGTCCTTTCTAGCTCTAACCATTCAGGCTATACAGATGTTTTTGTTAGAAGGGTTAAAGCCCAACAGTGCAAACTTATGGTTAGTCCCAATTCTCCACGTTTTTTCAAAGGTCCAACACACCAGCTCCTCGTTAGTATAGTGGTGAGTATCCCCGCCTGTCACGCGGGAGACCGGGGTTCCCCGACGGGGAGAAAGGACTTCTTTTTTTTAGGGTGAACAATGCAGCTGAGCCCACAAAATTAAAAATATGCTTGGAGATGAAGCTTTATGATACGATTTCCAGCCTTGTATCAGTATTCCAAGGCATTGGTTGTTCAGTGGTAGAATTCTCGCCTGCCACGCGGGAGGCCCGGGTTCGATTCCCGGCCAATGCAGGATGTTTTGAACATGTGATTTCGAGAAGTATGCAAACCCCTGAGGAATAAATCTGTGTTCGATTGCCAGGCCAACAGACATCTCTGGTCTTGGTGGAGATCTCAACTGACTCTTGAAAAATCTGACTTTGCTTTCGTTTTCAGTTTGGACATTTACTCATTCTCAGGAGACTTTGGTGAATCCATTGTACATGTCCAGTGTGTGAGGTCATTTACTTTGTGCAAGGCTTTAGTTGTTAAATGGGAAACGAGAAACCAACTAGTCACTGACAACTGTCTTGAGTTTGGCATTTGTGACAATGTCCTGGGACATCCCACAAACTCGTCACCTTCTAACTACGATTGCGTGGCCTGTGAGTGGTGGAGAGCGAAACCGATTACATGTACGTGTTCGTCAGAGTCCCAGCTTTCCATGGAGGGGTCGCAGTCGTTTCTAGCTCTAACCATTCAGGCTATACAGATGTTTTTGTTAGAAGGGTTAAAGCCCAACAGTGCAAACTTATGGTTAGTCCCAATTCTCCACGTTTTTTCAAAGGTCCAACACACCAGCTCCTCGTTAGTATAGTGGTGAGTATCCCCGCCTGTCACGCGGGAGACCGGGGTTCAATTCCCCGACGGGGAGAAAGGACTTCTTTTTTTTAGGGTGAACAATGCAGCTGAGCCCACAAAATTAAAAATATGCTTGGAGATGAAGCTTTATGATACGATTTCCAGCCTTGTATCAGTATTCCAAGGCATTGGTTGTTCAGTGGTAGAATTCTCGCCTGCCACGCGGGAGGCCCGGGTTCGATTCCCGGCCAATGCAGGATGTTTTGAACATGTGATTTCGAGAAGTATGCAAACCCCTGAGGAATAAATCTGTGTTCGATTGCCAGGCCAACAGACATCTCTGGTCTTGGTGGAGATCTCAACTGACTCTTGAAAAATCTGACTTTGCTTTCGTTTTCAGTTTGGACATTTACTCATTCTCAGGAGACTTTGGTGAATCCATTGTACATGTCCAGTGTGTGAGGTCATTTACTTTGTGCAAGGCTTTAGTTGTTAAATGGGAAACGAGAAACCAACTAGTCACTGACAACTGTCTTGAGTTTGGCATTTGTGACAATGTCCTGGGACATCCCACAAACTCGTCACCTTCTAACTACGATTGCGTGGCCTGTGAGTGGTGGAGAGCGAAACCGATTACATGTACGTGTTCGTCAGAGTCCCAGCTTTCCATGGAGGGGTCGCAGTCGTTTCTAGCTCTAACCATTCAGGCTATACAGATGTTTTTGTTAGAAGGGTTAAAGCCCAACAGTGCAAACTTATGGTTAGTCCCAATTCTCCACGTTTTTTCAAAGGTCCAACACACCAGCTCCTCGTTAGTATAGTGGTGAGTATCCCCGCCTGTCACGCGGGAGACCGGGGTTCAATTCCCCGACGGGGAGAAAGGACTTCTTTTTTTTAGGGTGAACAATGCAGCTGAGCCCACAAAATTAAAAATATGCTTGGAGATGAAGCTTTATGATACGATTTCCAGCCTTGTATCAGTATTCCAAGGCATTGGTTGTTCAGTGGTAGAATTCTCGCCTGCCACGCGGGAGGCCCGGGTTCGATTCCCGGCCAATGCAGGATGTTTTGAACATGTGATTTCGAGAAGTATGCAAACCCCTGAGGAATAAATCTGTGTTCGATTGCCAGGCCAACAGACATCTCTGGTCTTGGTGGAGATCTCAACTGACTCTTGAAAAATCTGACTTTGCTTTCGTTTTCAGTTTGGACATTTACTCATTCTCAGGAGACTTTGGTGAATCCATTGTACATGTCCAGTGTGTGAGGTCATTTACTTTGTGCAAGGCTTTAGTTGTTAAATGGGAAACGAGAAACCAACTAGTCACTGACAACTGTCTTGAGTTTGGCATTTGTGACAATGTCCTGGGACATCCCACAAACTCGTCACCTTCTAACTACGATTGCGTGGCCTGTGAGTGGTGGAGAGCGAAACCGATTACATGTACGTGTTCGTCAGAGTCCCAGCTTTCCATGGAGGGGTCGCAGTCGTTTCTAGCTCTAACCATTCAGGCTATACAGATGTTTTTGTTAGAAGGGTTAAAGCCCAACAGTGCAAACTTATGGTTAGTCCCAATTCTCCACGTTTTTCAAAGGTCCAACACACCAGCTCCTCGTTAGTATAGTGGTGAGTATCCCCGCCTGTCACGCGGGAGACCGGGGTTCAATTCCCGACGGGGAGAAAGGACTTCTTTTTTAGGGTGAACAATGCAGCTGAGCCCACAAAATTAAAAATATGCTTGGAGATGAAGCTTTATGATACGATTTCCAGCCTTGTATCAGTATTCCAAGGCATTGGTTGTTCAGTGGTAGAATTCTCGCCTGCCACGCGGGAGGCCCGGGTTCGATTCCCGGCCAATGCAGGATGTTTTGAACATGTGATTTCGAGAAGTATGCAAACCCCTGAGGAATAAATCTGTGTTCGATTGCCAGGCCAACAGACATCTCTGGTCTTGGTGGAGATCTCAACTGACTCTTGAAAAATCTGACTTTGCTTTCGTTTTCAGTTTGGACATTTACTCATTCTCAGGAGACTTTGGTGAATCCATTGTACATGTCCAGTGTGTGAGGTCATTTACTTTGTGCAAGGCTTTAGTTGTTAAATGGGAAACGAGAAACCAACTAGTCACTGACAACTGTCTTGAGTTTGGCATTTGTGACAATGTCCTGGGACATCCCACAAACTCGTCACCTTCTAACTACGATTGCGTGGCCTGTGAGTGGTGGAGAGCGAAACCGATTACATGTACGTGTTCGTCAGAGTCCCAGCTTTCCATGGAGGGGTCGCAGTCGTTTCTAGCTCTAACCATTCAGGCTATACAGATGTTTTTGTTAGAAGGGTTAAAGCCCAACAGTGCAAACTTATGGTTAGTCCCAATTCTCCACGTTTTTTCAAAGGTCCAACACACCAGCTCCTCGTTAGTATAGTGGTGAGTATCCCCGCCTGTCACGCGGGAGACCGGGGTTCAATTCCCCGACGGGGAGAAAGGACTTCTTTTTTTTAGGGTGAACAATGCAGCTGAGCCCACAAAATTAAAAATATGCTTGGAGATGAAGCTTTATGATACGATTTCCAGCCTTGTATCAGTATTCCAAGGCATTGGTTGTTCAGTGGTAGAATTCTCGCCTGCCACGCGGGAGGCCCGGGTTCGATTCCCGGCCAATGCAGGATGTTTTGAACATGTGATTTCGAGAAGTATGCAAACCCCTGAGGAATAAATCTGTGTTCGATTGCCAGGCCAACAGACATCTCTGGTCTTGGTGGAGATCTCAACTGACTCTTGAAAAATCTGACTTTGCTTTCGTTTTCAGTTTGGACATTTACTCATTCTCAGGAGACTTTGGTGAATCCATTGTACATGTCCAGTGTGTGAGGTCATTTACTTTGTGCAAGGCTTTAGTTGTTAAATGGGAAACGAGAAACCAACTAGTCACTGACAACTGTCTTGAGTTTGGCATTTGTGACAATGTCCTGGGACATCCCACAAACTCGTCACCTTCTAACTACGATTGCGTGGCCTGTGAGTGGTGGAGAGCGAAACCGATTACATGTACGTGTTCGTCAGAGTCCCAGCTTTCCATGGAGGGGTCGCAGTCGTTTCTAGCTCTAACCATTCAGGCTATACAGATGTTTTTGTTAGAAGGGTTAAAGCCCAACAGTGCAAACTTATGGTTAGTCCCAATTCTCCACGTTTTTTCAAAGGTCCAACACACCAGCTCCTCGTTAGTATAGTGGTGAGTATCCCCGCCTGTCACGCGGGAGACCGGGGTTCAATTCCCCGACGGGGAGAAAGGACTTCTTTTTTTTAGGGTGAACAATGCAGCTGAGCCCACAAAATTAAAAATATGCTTGGAGATGAAGCTTTATGATACGATTTCCAGCCTTGTATCAGTATTCCAAGGCATTGGTTGTTCAGTGGTAGAATTCTCGCCTGCCACGCGGGAGGCCCGGGTTCGATTCCCGGCCAATGCAGGATGTTTTGAACATGTGATTTCGAGAAGTATGCAAACCCCTGAGGAATAAATCTGTGTTCGATTGCCAGGCCAACAGACATCTCTGGTCTTGGTGGAGATCTCAACTGACTCTTGAAAAATCTGACTTTGCTTTCGTTTTCAGTTTGGACATTTACTCATTCTCAGGAGACTTTGGTGAATCCATTGTACATGTCCAGTGTGTGAGGTCATTTACTTTGTGCAAGGCTTTAGTTGTTAAATGGGAAACGAGAAACCAACTAGTCACTGACAACTGTCTTGAGTTTGGCATTTGTGACAATGTCCTGGGACATCCCACAAACTCGTCACCTTCTAACTACGATTGCGTGGCCTGTGAGTGGTGGAGAGCGAAACCGATTACATGTACGTGTTCGTCAGAGTCCCAGCTTTCCATGGAGGGGTCGCAGTCGTTTCTAGCTCTAACCATTCAGGCTATACAGATGTTTTTGTTAGAAGGGTTAAAGCCCAACAGTGCAAACTTATGGTTAGTCCCAATTCTCCACGTTTTTTCAAAGGTCCAACACACCAGCTCCTCGTTAGTATAGTGGTGAGTATCCCCGCCTGTCACGCGGGAGACCGGGGTTCAATTCCCCGACGGGGAGAAAGGACTGCTTTTTTTTTAGGGTGAACAATGCAGCTGAGCCCACAAAATTAAAAATATGCTTGGAGATGAAGCTTTATGATACGATTTCCAGCCTTGTATCAGTATTCCAAGGCATTGGTTGTTCAGTGGTAGAATTCTCGCCTGCCACGCGGGAGGCCCGGGTTCGATTCCCGGCCAATGCAGGATGTTTTGAACATGTGATTTCGAGAAGTATGCAAACCCCTGAGGAATAAATCTGTGTTCGATTGCCAGGCCAACAGACATCTCTGGTCTTGGTGGAGATCTCAACTGACTCTTGAAAAATCTGACTTTGCTTTCGTTTTCAGTTTGGACATTTACTCATTCTCAGGAGACTTTGGTGAATCCATTGTACATGTCCAGTGTGTGAGGTCATTTACTTTGTGCAAGGCTTTAGTTGTTAAATGGGAAACGAGAAACCAACTAGTCACTGACAACTGTCTTGAGTTTGGCATTTGTGACAATGTCCTGGGACATCCCACAAACTCGTCACCTTCTAACTACGATTGCGTGGCCTGTGAGTGGTGGAGAGCGAAACCGATTACATGTACGTGTTCGTCAGAGTCCCAGCTTTCCATGGAGGGGTCGCAGTCGTTTCTAGCTCTAACCATTCAGGCTATACAGATGTTTTTGTTAGAAGGGTTAAAGCCCAACAGTGCAAACTTATGGTTAGTCCCAATTCTCCACGTTTTTTCAAAGGTCCAACACACCAGCTCCTCGTTAGTATAGTGGTGAGTATCCCCGCCTGTCACGCGGGAGACCGGGGTTCAATTCCCCGACGGGGAGAAAGGACTTCTTTTTTTTAGGGTGAACAATGCAGCTGAGCCCACAAAATTAAAAATATGCTTGGAGATGAAGCTTTATGATACGATTTCCAGCCTTGTATCAGTATTCCAAGGCATTGGTTGTTCAGTGGTAGAATTCTCGCCTGCCACGCGGGAGGCCCGGGTTCGATTCCCGGCCAATGCAGGATGTTTTGAACATGTGATTTCGAGAAGTATGCAAACCCCTGAGGAATAAATCTGTGTTCGATTGCCAGGCCAACAGACATCTCTGGTCTTGGTGGAGATCTCAACTGACTCTTGAAAAATCTGACTTTGCTTTCGTTTTCAGTTTGGACATTTACTCATTCTCAGGAGACTTTGGTGAATCCATTGTACATGTCCAGTGTGTGAGGTCATTTACTTTGTGCAAGGCTTTAGTTGTTAAATGGGAAACGAGAAACCAACTAGTCACTGACAACTGTCTTGAGTTTGGCATTTGTGACAATGTCCTGGGACATCCCACAAACTCGTCACCTTCTAACTACGATTGCGTGGCCTGTGAGTGGTGGAGAGCGAAACCGATTACATGTACGTGTTCGTCAGAGTCCCAGCTTTCCATGGAGGGGTCGCAGTCGTTTCTAGCTCTAACCATTCAGGCTATACAGATGTTTTTGTTAGAAGGGTTAAAGCCCAACAGTGCAAACTTATGGTTAGTCCCAATTCTCCACGTTTTTCAAAGGTCCAACACACCAGCTCCTCGTTAGTATAGTGGTGAGTATCCCCGCCTGTCACGCGGGAGACCGGGGTTCAATTCCCCGACGGGGAGAAAGGACTTCTTTTTTTTTTAGGTGAACAATGCAGCTGAGCCCACAAAATTAAAAATATGCTTGGAGATGAAGCTTTATGATACGATTTCCAGCCTTGTATCAGTATTCCAAGGCATTGGTTGTTCAGTGGTAGAATTCTCGCCTGCCACGCGGGAGGCCCGGGTTCGATTCCCGGCCAATGCAGGATGTTTTGAACATGTGATTTCGAGAAGTATGCAAACCCCTGAGGAATAAATCTGTGTTCGATTGCCAGGCCAACAGACATCTCTGGTCTTGGTGGAGATCTCAACTGACTCTTGAAAAATCTGACTTTGCTTTCGTTTTCAGTTTGGACATTTACTCATTCTCAGGAGACTTTGGTGAATCCATTGTACATGTCCAGTGTGTGAGGTCATTTACTTTGTGCAAGGCTTTAGTTGTTAAATGGGAAACGAGAAACCAACTAGTCACTGACAACTGTCTTGAGTTTGGCATTTGTGACAATGTCCTGGGACATCCCACAAACTCGTCACCTTCTAACTACGATTGCGTGGCCTGTGAGTGGTGGAGAGCGAAACCGATTACATGTACGTGTTCGTCAGAGTCCCAGCTTTCCATGGAGGGGTCGCAGTCGTTTCTAGCTCTAACCATTCAGGCTATACAGATGTTTTTGTTAGAAGGGTTAAAGCCCAACAGTGCAAACTTATGGTTAGTCCCAATTCTCCACGTTTTTCAAAGGTCCAACACACCAGCTCCTCGTTAGTATAGTGGTGAGTATCCCCGCCTGTCACGCGGGAGACCGGGGTTCAATTCCCCGACGGGGAGAAAGGACTTCTTTTTTTTAGGGTGAACAATGCAGCTGAGCCCACAAAATTAAAAATATGCTTGGAGATGAAGCTTTATGATACGATTTCCAGCCTTGTATCAGTATTCCAAGGCATTGGTTGTTCAGTGGTAGAATTCTCGCCTGCCACGCGGGAGGCCCGGGTTCGATTCCCGGCCAATGCAGGATGTTTTGAACATGTGATTTCGAGAAGTATGCAAACCCCTGAGGAATAAATCTGTGTTCGATTGCCAGGCCAACAGACATCTCTGGTCTTGGTGGAGATCTCAACTGACTCTTGAAAAATCTGACTTTGCTTTCGTTTTCAGTTTGGACATTTACTCATTCTCAGGAGACTTTGGTGAATCCATTGTACATGTCCAGTGTGTGAGGTCATTTACTTTGTGCAAGGCTTTAGTTGTTAAATGGGAAACGAGAAACCAACTAGTCACTGACAACTGTCTTGAGTTTGGCATTTGTGACAATGTCCTGGGACATCCCACAAACTCGTCACCTTCTAACTACGATTGCGTGGCCTGTGAGTGGTGGAGAGCGAAACCGATTACATGTATCGTGTTCGTCAGAGTCCCAGCTTTCCATGGAGGGGTCGCAGTCGTTTCTAGCTCTAACCATTCAGGCTATACAGATGTTTTTGTTAGAAGGGTTAAAGCCCAACAGTGCAAACTTATGGTTAGTCCCAATTCTCCACGTTTTTTCAAAGGTCCAACACACCAGCTCCTCGTTAGTATAGTGGTGAGTATCCCCGCCTGTCACGCGGGAGACCGGGGTTCAATTCCCCGACGGGGAGAAAGGACTTCTTTTTTTTAGGGTGAACAATGCAGCTGAGCCCACAAAATTAAAAATATGCTTGGAGATGAAGCTTTATGATACGATTTCCAGCCTTGTATCAGTATTCCAAGGCATTGGTTGTTCAGTGGTAGAATTCTCGCCTGCCACGCGGGAGGCCCGGGTTCGATTCCCGGCCAATGCAGGATGTTTTGAACATGTGATTTCGAGAAGTATGCAAACCCCTGAGGAATAAATCTGTGTTCGATTGCCAGGCCAACAGACATCTCTGGTCTTGGTGGAGATCTCAACTGACTCTTGAAAAATCTGACTTTGCTTTCGTTTTCAGTTTGGACATTTACTCATTCTCAGGAGACTTTGGTGAATCCATTGTACATGTCCAGTGTGTGAGGTCATTTACTTTGTGCAAGGCTTTAGTTGTTAAATGGGAAACGAGAAACCAACTAGTCACTGACAACTGTCTTGAGTTTGGCATTTGTGACAATGTCCTGGGACATCCCACAAACTCGTCACCTTCTAACTACGATTGCGTGGCCTGTGAGTGGTGGAGAGCGAAACCGATTACATGTACGTGTTCGTCAGAGTCCCAGCTTTCCATGGAGGGGTCGCAGTCGTTTCTAGCTCTAACCATTCAGGCTATACAGATGTTTTTGTTAGAAGGGTTAAAGCCCAACAGTGCAAACTTATGGTTAGTCCCAATTCTCCACGTTTTTTCAAAGGTCCAACACACCAGCTCCTCGTTAGTATAGTGGTGAGTATCCCCGCCTGTCACGCGGGAGACCGGGGTTCAATTCCCCGACGGGGAGAAAGGACTTCTTTTTTTTAGGGTGAACAATGCAGCTGAGCCCACAAAATTAAAAATATGCTTGGAGATGAAGCTTTATGATACGATTTCCAGCCTTGTATCAGTATTCCAAGGCATTGGTTGTTCAGTGGTAGAATTCTCGCCTGCCACGCGGGAGGCCCGGGTTCGATTCCCGGCCAATGCAGGATGTTTTGAACATGTGATTTCGAGAAGTATGCAAACCCCTGAGGAATAAATCTGTGTTCGATTGCCAGGCCAACAGACATCTCTGGTCTTGGTGGAGATCTCAACTGACTCTTGAAAAATCTGACTTTGCTTTCGTTTTCAGTTTGGACATTTACTCATTCTCAGGAGACTTTGGTGAATCCATTGTACATGTCCAGTGTGTGAGGTCATTTACTTTGTGCAAGGCTTTAGTTGTTAAATGGGAAACGAGAAACCAACTAGTCACTGACAACTGTCTTGAGTTTGGCATTTGTGACAATGTCCTGGGACATCCCACAAACTCGTCACCTTCTAACTACGATTGCGTGGCCTGTGAGTGGTGGAGAGCGAAACCGATTACATGTACGTGTTCGTCAGAGTCCCAGCTTTCCATGGAGGGGTCGCAGTCGTTTCTAGCTCTAACCATTCAGGCTATACAGATGTTTTTGTTAGAAGGGTTAAAGCCCAACAGTGCAAACTTATGGTTAGTCCCAATTCTCCACGTTTTTTCAAAGGTCCAACACACCAGCTCCTCGTTAGTATAGTGGTGAGTATCCCCGCCTGTCACGCGGGAGACCGGGGTTCAATTCCCGACGGGGAGAAAGGACTTCTTTTTTTAGGGTGAACAATGCAGCTGAGCCCACAAAATTAAAAATATGCTTGGAGATGAAGCTTTATGATACGATTTCCAGCCTTGTATCAGTATTCCAAGGCATTGGTTGTTCAGTGGTAGAATTCTCGCCTGCCACGCGGGAGGCCCGGGTTCGATTCCCGGCCAATGCAGGATGTTTTGAACATGTGATTTCGAGAAGTATGCAAACCCCTGAGGAATAAATCTGTGTTCGATTGCCAGGCCAACAGACATCTCTGGTCTTGGTGGAGATCTCAACTGACTCTTGAAAAATCTGACTTTGCTTTCGTTTTCAGTTTGGACATTTACTCATTCTCAGGAGACTTTGGTGAATCCATTGTACATGTCCAGTGTGTGAGGTCATTTACTTTGTGCAAGGCTTTAGTTGTTAAATGGGAAACGAGAAACCAACTAGTCACTGACAACTGTCTTGAGTTTGGCATTTGTGACAATGTCCTGGGACATCCCACAAACTCGTCACCTTCTAACTACGATTGCGTGGCCTGTGAGTGGTGGAGAGCGAAACCGATTACATGTACGTGTTCGTCAGAGTCCCAGCTTTCCATGGAGGGGTCGCAGTCGTTTCTAGCTCTAACCATTCAGGCTATACAGATGTTTTTGTTAGAAGGGTTAAAGCCCAACAGTGCAAACTTATGGTTAGTCCCAATTCTCCACGTTTTTCAAAGGTCCAACACACCAGCTCCTCGTTAGTATAGTGGTGAGTATCCCCGCCTGTCACGCGGGAGACCGGGGTTCAATTCCCCGACGGGGAGAAAGGACTTCTTTTTTTTAGGGTGAACAATGCAGCTGAGCCCACAAAATTAAAAATATGCTTGGAGATGAAGCTTTATGATACGATTTCCAGCCTTGTATCAGTATTCCAAGGCATTGGTTGTTCAGTGGTAGAATTCTCGCCTGCCACGCGGGAGGCCCGGGTTCGATTCCCGGCCAATGCAGGATGTTTTGAACATGTGATTTCGAGAAGTATGCAAACCCCTGAGGAATAAATCTGTGTTCGATTGCCAGGCCAACAGACATCTCTGGTCTTGGTGGAGATCTCAACTGACTCTTGAAAAATCTGACTTTGCTTTCGTTTTCAGTTTGGACATTTACTCATTCTCAGGAGACTTTGGTGAATCCATTGTACATGTCCAGTGTGTGAGGTCATTTACTTTGTGCAAGGCTTTAGTTGTTAAATGGGAAACGAGAAACCAACTAGTCACTGACAACTGTCTTGAGTTTGGCATTTGTGACAATGTCCTGGGACATCCCACAAACTCGTCACCTTCTAACTACGATTGCGTGGCCTGTGAGTGGTGGAGAGCGAAACCGATTACATGTACGTGTTCGTCAGAGTCCCAGCTTTCCATGGAGGGGTCGCAGTCGTTTCTAGCTCTAACCATTCAGGCTATACAGATGTTTTTGTTAGAAGGGTTAAAGCCCAACAGTGCAAACTTATGGTTAGTCCCAATTCTCCACGTTTTTTCAAAGGTCCAACACACCAGCTCCTCGTTAGTATAGTGGTGAGTATCCCCGCCTGTCACGCGGGAGACCGGGGTTCAATTCCCCGACGGGGAGAAAGGACTTCTTTTTTTTTTAGGGTGAACAATGCAGCTGAGCCCACAAAATTAAAAATATGCTTGGAGATGAAGCTTTATGATACGATTTCCAGCCTTGTATCAGTATTCCAAGGCATTGGTTGTTCAGTGGTAGAATTCTCGCCTGCCACGCGGGAGGCCCGGGTTCGATTCCCGGCCAATGCAGGATGTTTTGAACATGTGATTTCGAGAAGTATGCAAACCCCTGAGGAATAAATCTGTGTTCGATTGCCAGGCCAACAGACATCTCTGGTCTTGGTGGAGATCTCAACTGACTCTTGAAAAATCTGACTTTGCTTTCGTTTTCAGTTTGGACATTTACTCATTCTCAGGAGACTTTGGTGAATCCATTGTACATGTCCAGTGTGTGAGGTCATTTACTTTGTGCAAGGCTTTAGTTGTTAAATGGGAAACGAGAAACCAACTAGTCACTGACAACTGTCTTGAGTTTGGCATTTGTGACAATGTCCTGGGACATCCCACAAACTCGTCACCTTCTAACTACGATTGCGTGGCCTGTGAGTGGTGGAGAGCGAAACCGATTACATGTACGTGTTCGTCAGAGTCCCAGCTTTCCATGGAGGGGTCGCAGTCGTTTCTAGCTCTAACCATTCAGGCTATACAGATGTTTTTGTTAGAAGGGTTAAAGCCCAACAGTGCAAACTTATGGTTAGTCCCAATTCTCCACGTTTTTCAAAGGTCCAACACACCAGCTCCTCGTTAGTATAGTGGTGAGTATCCCCGCCTGTCACGCGGGAGACCGGGGTTCAATTCCCCGACGGGGAGAAAGGACTTCTTTTTTTAGGGTGAACAATGCAGCTGAGCCCACAAAATTAAAAATATGCTTGGAGATGAAGCTTTATGATACGATTTCCAGCCTTGTATCAGTATTCCAAGGCATTGGTTGTTCAGTGGTAGAATTCTCGCCTGCCACGCGGGAGGCCCGGGTTCGATTCCCGGCCAATGCAGGATGTTTTGAACAACATGTGATTTCGAGAAGTATGCAAACCCCTGAGGAATAAATCTGTGTTCGATTGCCAGGCCAACAGACATCTCTGGTCTTGGTGGAGATCTCAACTGACTCTTGAAAAATCTGACTTTGCTTTCGTTTTCAGTTTGGACATTTACTCATTCTCAGGAGACTTTGGTGAATCCATTGTACATGTCCAGTGTGTGAGGTCATTTACTTTGTGCAAGGCTTTAGTTGTTAAATGGGAAACGAGAAACCAACTAGTCACTGACAACTGTCTTGAGTTTGGCATTTGTGACAATGTCCTGGGACATCCCACAAACTCGTCACCTTCTAACTACGATTGCGTGGCCTGTGAGTGGTGGAGAGCGAAACCGATTACATGTACGTGTTCGTCAGAGTCCCAGCTTTCCATGGAGGGGTCGCAGTCGTTTCTAGCTCTAACCATTCAGGCTATACAGATGTTTTTGTTAGAAGGGTTAAAGCCCAACAGTGCAAACTTATGGTTAGTCCCAATTCTCCACGTTTTTCAAAGGTCCAACACACCAGCTCCTCGTTAGTATAGTGGTGAGTATCCCCGCCTGTCACGCGGGAGACCGGGGTTCAATTCCCCGACGGGGAGAAAGGACTTCTTTTTTTTAGGGTGAACAATGCAGCTGAGCCCACAAAATTAAAAATATGCTTGGAGATGAAGCTTTATGATACGATTTCCAGCCTTGTATCAGTATTCCAAGGCATTGGTTGTTCAGTGGTAGAATTCTCGCCTGCCACGCGGGAGGCCCGGGTTCGATTCCCGGCCAATGCAGGATGTTTTGAACATGTGATTTCGAGAAGTATGCAAACCCCTGAGGAATAAATCTGTGTTCGATTGCCAGGCCAACAGACATCTCTGGTCTTGGTGGAGATCTCAACTGACTCTTGAAAAATCTGACTTTGCTTTCGTTTTCAGTTTGGACATTTACTCATTCTCAGGAGACTTTGGTGAATCCATTGTACATGTCCAGTGTGTGAGGTCATTTACTTTGTGCAAGGCTTTAGTTGTTAAATGGGAAACGAGAAACCAACTAGTCACTGACAACTGTCTTGAGTTTGGCATTTGTGACAATGTCCTGGGACATCCCACAAACTCGTCACCTTCTAACTACGATTGCGTGGCCTGTGAGTGGTGGAGAGCGAAACCGATTACATGTACGTGTTCGTCAGAGTCCCAGCTTTCCATGGAGGGGTCGCAGTCGTTTCTAGCTCTAACCATTCAGGCTATACAGATGTTTTTGTTAGAAGGGTTAAAGCCCAACAGTGCAAACTTATGGTTAGTCCCAATTCTCCACGTTTTTTCAAAGGTCCAACACACCAGCTCCTCGTTAGTATAGTGGTGAGTATCCCCGCCTGTCACGCGGGAGACCGGGGTTCCCCGACGGGGAGAAAGGACTTCTTTTTTTTTTAGGGTGAACAATGCAGCTGAGCCCACAAAATTAAAAATATGCTTGGAGATGAAGCTTTATGATACGATTTCCAGCCTTGTATCAGTATTCCAAGGCATTGGTTGTTCAGTGGTAGAATTCTCGCCTGCCACGCGGGAGGCCCGGGTTCGATTCCCGGCCAATGCAGGATGTTTTGAACATGTGATTTCGAGAAGTATGCAAACCCCTGAGGAATAAATCTGTGTTCGATTGCCAGGCCAACAGACATCTCTGGTCTTGGTGGAGATCTCAACTGACTCTTGAAAAATCTGACTTTGCTTTCGTTTTCAGTTTGGACATTTACTCATTCTCAGGAGACTTTGGTGAATCCATTGTACATGTCCAGTGTGTGAGGTCATTTACTTTGTGCAAGGCTTTAGTTGTTAAATGGGAAACGAGAAACCAACTAGTCACTGACAACTGTCTTGAGTTTGGCATTTGTGACAATGTCCTGGGACATCCCACAAACTCGTCACCTTCTAACTACGATTGCGTGGCCTGTGAGTGGTGGAGAGCGAAACCGATTACATGTACGTGTTCGTCAGAGTCCCAGCTTTCCATGGAGGGGTCGCAGTCGTTTCTAGCTCTAACCATTCAGGCTATACAGATGTTTTTGTTAGAAGGGTTAAAGCCCAACAGTGCAAACTTATGGTTAGTCCCAATTCTCCACGTTTTTCAAAGGTCCAACACACCAGCTCCTCGTTAGTATAGTGGTGAGTATCCCCGCCTGTCACGCGGGAGACCGGGGTTCAATTCCCCGACGGGGAGAAAGGACTTCTTTTTTTTAGGGTGAACAATGCAGCTGAGCCCACAAAATTAAAAATATGCTTGGAGATGAAGCTTTATGATACGATTTCCAGCCTTGTATCAGTATTCCAAGGCATTGGTTGTTCAGTGGTAGAATTCTCGCCTGCCACGGGAGGCCCGGGTTCGATTCCCGGCCAATGCAGGATGTTTTGAACATGTGATTTCGAGAAGTATGCAAACCCCTGAGGAATAAATCTGTGTTCGATTGCCAGGCCAACAGACATCTCTGGTCTTGGTGGAGATCTCAACTGACTCTTGAAAAATCTGACTTTGCTTTCGTTTTCAGTTTGGACATTTACTCATTCTCAGGAGACTTTGGTGAATCCATTGTACATGTCCAGTGTGTGAGGTCATTTACTTTGTGCAAGGCTTTAGTTGTTAAATGGGAAACGAGAAACCAACTAGTCACTGACAACTGTCTTGAGTTTGGCATTTGTGACAATGTCCTGGGACATCCCACAAACTCGTCACCTTCTAACTACGATTGCGTGGCCTGTGAGTGGTGGAGAGCGAAACCGATTACATGTACGTGTTCGTCAGAGTCCCAGCTTTCCATGGAGGGGTCGCAGTCGTTTCTAGCTCTAACCATTCAGGCTATACAGATGTTTTTGTTAGAAGGGTTAAAGCCCAACAGTGCAAACTTATGGTTAGTCCCAATTCTCCACGTTTTTTCAAAGGTCCAACACACCAGCTCCTCGTTAGTATAGTGGTGAGTATCCCCGCCTGTCACGCGGGAGACCGGGGTTCAATTCCCCGACGGGGAGAAAGGACTTCTTTTAGGGTGAACAATGCAGCTGAGCCCACAAAATTAAAAATATGCTTGGAGATGAAGCTTTATGATACGATTTCCAGCCTTGTATCAGTATTCCAAGGCATTGGTTGTTCAGTGGTAGAATTCTCGCCTGCCACGCGGGAGGCCCGGGTTCGATTCCCGGCCAATGCAGGATGTTTTGAACATGTGATTTCGAGAAGTATGCAAACCCCTGAGGAATAAATCTGTGTTCGATTGCCAGGCCAACAGACATCTCTGGTCTTGGTGGAGATCTCAACTGACTCTTGAAAAATCTGACTTTGCTTTCGTTTTCAGTTTGGACATTTACTCATTCTCAGGAGACTTTGGTGAATCCATTGTACATGTCCAGTGTGTGAGGTCATTTACTTTGTGCAAGGCTTTAGTTGTTAAATGGGAAACGAGAAACCAACTAGTCACTGACAACTGTCTTGAGTTTGGCATTTGTGACAATGTCCTGGGACATCCCACAAACTCGTCACCTTCTAACTACGATTGCGTGGCCTGTGAGTGGTGGAGAGCGAAACCGATTACATGTACGTGTTCGTCAGAGTCCCAGCTTTCCATGGAGGGGTCGCAGTCGTTTCTAGCTCTAACCATTCAGGCTATACAGATGTTTTTGTTAGAAGGGTTAAAGCCCAACAGTGCAAACTTATGGTTAGTCCCAATTCTCCACGTTTTTTCAAAGGTCCAACACACCAGCTCCTCGTTAGTATAGTGGTGAGTATCCCCGCCTGTCACGCGGGAGACCGGGGTTCCCCGACGGGGAGAAAGGACTTCTTTTTTTTAGGGTGAACAATGCAGCTGAGCCCACAAAATTAAAAATATGCTTGGAGATGAAGCTTTATGATACGATTTCCAGCCTTGTATCAGTATTCCAAGGCATTGGTTGTTCAGTGGTAGAATTCTCGCCTGCCACGCGGGAGGCCCGGGTTCGATTCCCGGCCAATGCAGGATGTTTTGAACATGTGATTTCGAGAAGTATGCAAACCCCTGAGGAATAAATCTGTGTTCGATTGCCAGGCCAACAGACATCTCTGGTCTTGGTGGAGATCTCAACTGACTCTTGAAAAATCTGACTTTGCTTTCGTTTTCAGTTTGGACATTTACTCATTCTCAGGAGACTTTGGTGAATCCATTGTACATGTCCAGTGTGTGAGGTCATTTACTTTGTGCAAGGCTTTAGTTGTTAAATGGGAAACGAGAAACCAACTAGTCACTGACAACTGTCTTGAGTTTGGCATTTGTGACAATGTCCTGGGACATCCCACAAACTCGTCACCTTCTAACTACGATTGCGTGGCCTGTGAGTGGTGGAGAGCGAAACCGATTACATGTACGTGTTCGTCAGAGTCCCAGCTTTCCATGGAGGGGTCGCAGTCGTTTCTAGCTCTAACCATTCAGGCTATACAGATGTTTTTGTTAGAAGGGTTAAAGCCCAACAGTGCAAACTTATGGTTAGTCCCAATTCTCCACGTTTTTTCAAAGGTCCAACACACCAGCTCCTCGTTAGTATAGTGGTGAGTATCCCCGCCTGTCACGCGGGAGACCGGGTTCAATTCCCCGACGGGGAGAAAGGACTTCTTTTTTTTTTAGGGTGAACAATGCAGCTGAGCCCACAAAATTAAAAATATGCTTGGAGATGAAGCTTTATGATACGATTTCCAGCCTTGTATCAGTATTCCAAGGCATTGGTTGTTCAGTGGTAGAATTCTCGCCTGCCACGCGGGAGGCCCGGGTTCGATTCCCGGCCAATGCAGGATGTTTTGAACATGTGATTTCGAGAAGTATGCAAACCCCTGAGGAATAAATCTGTGTTCGATTGCCAGGCCAACAGACATCTCTGGTCTTGGTGGAGATCTCAACTGACTCTTGAAAAATCTGACTTTGCTTTCGTTTTCAGTTTGGACATTTACTCATTCTCAGGAGACTTTGGTGAATCCATTGTACATGTCCAGTGTGTGAGGTCATTTACTTTGTGCAAGGCTTTAGTTGTTAAATGGGAAACGAGAAACCAACTAGTCACTGACAACTGTCTTGAGTTTGGCATTTGTGACAATGTCCTGGGACATCCCACAAACTCGTCACCTTCTAACTACGATTGCGTGGCCTGTGAGTGGTGGAGAGCGAAACCGATTACATGTACGTGTTCGTCAGAGTCCCAGCTTTCCATGGAGGGGTCGCAGTCGTTTCTAGCTCTAACCATTCAGGCTATACAGATGTTTTTGTTAGAAGGGTTAAAGCCCAACAGTGCAAACTTATGGTTAGTCCCAATTCTCCACGTTTTTTCAAAGGTCCAACACACCAGCTCCTCGTTAGTATAGTGGTGAGTATCCCCGCCTGTCACGCGGGAGACCGGGGTTCAATTCCCCGACGGGGAGAAAGGACTTCTTTTTTTTAGGGTGAACAATGCAGCTGAGCCCACAAAATTAAAAATATGCTTGGAGATGAAGCTTTATGATACGATTTCCAGCCTTGTATCAGTATTCCAAGGCATTGGTTGTTCAGTGGTAGAATTCTCGCCTGCCACGCGGGAGGCCCGGGTTCGATTCCCGCCAATGCAGGATGTTTTGAACATGTGATTTCGAGAAGTATGCAAACCCCTGAGGAATAAATCTGTGTTCGATTGCCAGGCCAACAGACATCTCTGGTCTTGGTGGAGATCTCAACTGACTCTTGAAAAATCTGACTTTGCTTTCGTTTTCAGTTTGGACATTTACTCATTCTCAGGAGACTTTGGTGAATCCATTGTACATGTCCAGTGTGTGAGGTCATTTACTTTGTGCAAGGCTTTAGTTGTTAAATGGGAAACGAGAAACCAACTAGTCACTGACAACTGTCTTGAGTTTGGCATTTGTGACAATGTCCTGGGACATCCCACAAACTCGTCACCTTCTAACTACGATTGCGTGGCCTGTGAGTGGTGGAGAGCGAAACCGATTACATGTACGTGTTCGTCAGAGTCCCAGCTTTCCATGGAGGGGTCGCAGTCGTTTCTAGCTCTAACCATTCAGGCTATACAGATGTTTTTGTTAGAAGGGTTAAAGCCCAACAGTGCAAACTTATGGTTAGTCCCAATTCTCCACGTTTTTTCAAAGGTCCAACACACCAGCTCCTCGTTAGTATAGTGGTGAGTATCCCCGCCTGTCACGCGGGAGACCGGGGTTCAATTCCCCGACGGGGAGAAAGGACTTCTTTTTTTTAGGGTGAACAATGCAGCTGAGCCCACAAAATTAAAAATATGCTTGGAGATGAAGCTTTATGATACGATTTCCAGCCTTGTATCAGTATTCCAAGGCATTGGTTGTTCAGTGGTAGAATTCTCGCCTGCCACGCGGGAGGCCCGGGTTCGATTCCCGGCCAATGCAGGATGTTTTGAACATGTGATTTCGAGAAGTATGCAAACCCCTGAGGAATAAATCTGTGTTCGATTGCCAGGCCAACAGACATCTCTGGTCTTGGTGGAGATCTCAACTGACTCTTGAAAAATCTGACTTTGCTTTCGTTTTCAGTTTGGACATTTACTCATTCTCAGGAGACTTTGGTGAATCCATTGTACATGTCCAGTGTGTGAGGTCATTTACTTTGTGCAAGGCTTTAGTTGTTAAATGGGAAACGAGAAACCAACTAGTCACTGACAACTGTCTTGAGTTTGGCATTTGTGACAATGTCCTGGGACATCCCACAAACTCGTCACCTTCTAACTACGATTGCGTGGCCTGTGAGTGGTGGAGAGCGAAACCGATTACATGTACGTGTTCGTCAGAGTCCCAGCTTTCCATGGAGGGGTCGCAGTCGTTTCTAGCTCTAACCATTCAGGCTATACAGATGTTTTTGTTAGAAGGGTTAAAGCCCAACAGTGCAAACTTATGGTTAGTCCCAATTCTCCACGTTTTTTCAAAGGTCCAACACACCAGCTCCTCGTTAGTATAGTGGTGAGTATCCCCGCCTGTCACGCGGGAGACCGGGGTTCAATTCCCCGACGGGGAGAAAGGACTTCTTTTTTTTAGGGTGAACAATGCAGCTGAGCCCACAAAATTAAAAATATGCTTGGAGATGAAGCTTTATGATACGATTTCCAGCCTTGTATCAGTATTCCAAGGCATTGGTTGTTCAGTGGTAGAATTCTCGCCTGCCACGCGGGAGGCCCGGGTTCGATTCCCGGCCAATGCAGGATGTTTTGAACATGTGATTTCGAGAAGTATGCAAACCCCTGAGGAATAAATCTGTGTTCGATTGCCAGGCCAACAGACATCTCTGGTCTTGGTGGAGATCTCAACTGACTCTTGAAAAATCTGACTTTGCTTTCGTTTTCAGTTTGGACATTTACTCATTCTCAGGAGACTTTGGTGAATCCATTGTACATGTCCAGTGTGTGAGGTCATTTACTTTGTGCAAGGCTTTAGTTGTTAAATGGGAAACGAGAAACCAACTAGTCACTGACAACTGTCTTGAGTTTGGCATTTGTGACAATGTCCTGGGACATCCCACAAACTCGTCACCTTCTAACTACGATTGCGTGGCCTGTGAGTGGTGGAGAGCGAAACCGATTACATGTACGTGTTCGTCAGAGTCCCAGCTTTCCATGGAGGGGTCGCAGTCGTTTCTAGCTCTAACCATTCAGGCTATACAGATGTTTTTGTTAGAAGGGTTAAAGCCCAACAGTGCAAACTTATGGTTAGTCCCAATTCTCCACGTTTTTCAAAGGTCCAACACACCAGCTCCTCGTTAGTATAGTGGTGAGTATCCCCGCCTGTCACGCGGGAGACCGGGGTTCAATTCCCCGACGGGGAGAAAGGACTTCTTTTTTTTTAGGGTGAACAATGCAGCTGAGCCCACAAAATTAAAAATATGCTTGGAGATGAAGCTTTATGATACGATTTCCAGCCTTGTATCAGTATTCCAAGGCATTGGTTGTTCAGTGGTAGAATTCTCGCCTGCCACGCGGGAGGCCCGGGTTCGATTCCCGCCAATGCAGGATGTTTTGAACATGTGATTTCGAGAAGTATGCAAACCCCTGAGGAATAAATCTGTGTTCGATTGCCAGGCCAACAGACATCTCTGGTCTTGGTGGAGATCTCAACTGACTCTTGAAAAATCTGACTTTGCTTTCGTTTTCAGTTTGGACATTTACTCATTCTCAGGAGACTTTGGTGAATCCATTGTACATGTCCAGTGTGTGAGGTCATTTACTTTGTGCAAGGCTTTAGTTGTTAAATGGGAAACGAGAAACCAACTAGTCACTGACAACTGTCTTGAGTTTGGCATTTGTGACAATGTCCTGGGACATCCCACAAACTCGTCACCTTCTAACTACGATTGCGTGGCCTGTGAGTGGTGGAGAGCGAAACCGATTACATGTACGTGTTCGTCAGAGTCCCAGCTTTCCATGGAGGGGTCGCAGTCGTTTCTAGCTCTAACCATTCAGGCTATACAGATGTTTTTGTTAGAAGGGTTAAAGCCCAACAGTGCAAACTTATGGTTAGTCCCAATTCTCCACGTTTTTCAAAGGTCCAACACACCAGCTCCTCGTTAGTATAGTGGTGAGTATCCCCGCCTGTCACGCGGGAGACCGGGGTTCAATTCCCCGACGGGGAGAAAGGACTTCTTTTTTTTAGGGTGAACAATGCAGCTGAGCCCACAAAATTAAAAATATGCTTGGAGATGAAGCTTTATGATACGATTTCCAGCCTTGTATCAGTATTCCAAGGCATTGGTTGTTCAGTGGTAGAATTCTCGCCTGCCACGCGGGAGGCCCGGGTTCGATTCCCGGCCAATGCAGGATGTTTTGAACATGTGATTTCGAGAAGTATGCAAACCCCTGAGGAATAAATCTGTGTTCGATTGCCAGGCCAACAGACATCTCTGGTCTTGGTGGAGATCTCAACTGACTCTTGAAAAATCTGACTTTGCTTTCGTTTTCAGTTTGGACATTTACTCATTCTCAGGAGACTTTGGTGAATCCATTGTACATGTCCAGTGTGTGAGGTCATTTACTTTGTGCAAGGCTTTAGTTGTTAAATGGGAAACGAGAAACCAACTAGTCACTGACAACTGTCTTGAGTTTGGCATTTGTGACAATGTCCTGGGACATCCCACAAACTCGTCACCTTCTAACTACGATTGCGTGGCCTGTGAGTGGTGGAGAGCGAAACCGATTACATGTACGTGTTCGTCAGAGTCCCAGCTTTCCATGGAGGGGTCGCAGTCGTTTCTAGCTCTAACCATTCAGGCTATACAGATGTTTTTGTTAGAAGGGTTAAAGCCCAACAGTGCAAACTTATGGTTAGTCCCAATTCTCCACGTTTTTTCAAAGGTCCAACACACCAGCTCCTCGTTAGTATAGTGGTGAGTATCCCCGCCTGTCACGCGGGAGACCGGGTTCAATTCCCCGACGGGGAGAAAGGACTTCTTTTTTTTAGGGTGAACAATGCAGCTGAGCCCACAAAATTAAAAATATGCTTGGAGATGAAGCTTTATGATACGATTTCCAGCCTTGTATCAGTATTCCAAGGCATTGGTTGTTCAGTGGTAGAATTCTCGCCTGCCACGCGGGAGGCCCGGGTTCGATTCCCGGCCAATGCAGGATGTTTTGAACATGTGATTTCGAGAAGTATGCAAACCCCTGAGGAATAAATCTGTGTTCGATTGCCAGGCCAACAGACATCTCTGGTCTTGGTGGAGATCTCAACTGACTCTTGAAAAATCTGACTTTGCTTTCGTTTTCAGTTTGGACATTTACTCATTCTCAGGAGACTTTGGTGAATCCATTGTACATGTCCAGTGTGTGAGGTCATTTACTTTGTGCAAGGCTTTAGTTGTTAAATGGGAAACGAGAAACCAACTAGTCACTGACAACTGTCTTGAGTTTGGCATTTGTGACAATGTCCTGGGACATCCCACAAACTCGTCACCTTCTAACTACGATTGCGTGGCCTGTGAGTGGTGGAGAGCGAAACCGATTACATGTACGTGTTCGTCAGAGTCCCAGCTTTCCATGGAGGGGTCGCAGTCCTTTCTAGCTCTAACCATTCAGGCTATACAGATGTTTTTGTTAGAAGGGTTAAAGCCCAACAGTGCAAACTTATGGTTAGTCCCAATTCTCCACGTTTTTTCAAAGGTCCAACACACCAGCTCCTCGTTAGTATAGTGGTGAGTATCCCCGCCTGTCACGCGGGAGACCGGGGTTCAATTCCCCGACGGGGAGAAAGGACTTCTTTTTTTTAGGGTGAACAATGCAGCTGAGCCCACAAAATTAAAAATATGCTTGGAGATGAAGCTTTATGATACGATTTCCAGCCTTGTATCAGTATTCCAAGGCATTGGTTGTTCAGTGGTAGAATTCTCGCCTGCCACGCGGGAGGCCCGGGTTCGATTCCCGGCCAATGCAGGATGTTTTGAACATGTGATTTCGAGAAGTATGCAAACCCCTGAGGAATAAATCTGTGTTCGATTGCCAGGCCAACAGACATCTCTGGTCTTGGTGGAGATCTCAACTGACTCTTGAAAAATCTGACTTTGCTTTCGTTTTCAGTTTGGACATTTACTCATTCTCAGGAGACTTTGGTGAATCCATTGTACATGTCCAGTGTGTGAGGTCATTTACTTTGTGCAAGGCTTTAGTTGTTAAATGGGAAACGAGAAACCAACTAGTCACTGACAACTGTCTTGAGTTTGGCATTTGTGACAATGTCCTGGGACATCCCACAAACTCGTCACCTTCTAACTACGATTGCGTGGCCTGTGAGTGGTGGAGAGCGAAACCGATTACATGTACGTGTTCGTCAGAGTCCCAGCTTTCCATGGAGGGGTCGCAGTCGTTTCTAGCTCTAACCATTCAGGCTATACAGATGTTTTTGTTAGAAGGGTTAAAGCCCAACAGTGCAAACTTATGGTTAGTCCCAATTCTCCACGTTTTTTCAAAGGTCCAACACACCAGCTCCTCGTTAGTATAGTGGTGAGTATCCCCCCTGTCACGCGGGAGACCGGGGTTCAATTCCCCGACGGGGAGAAAGGACTTCTTTTTTTTAGGGTGAACAATGCAGCTGAGCCCACAAAATTAAAAATATGCTTGGAGATGAAGCTTTATGATACGATTTCCAGCCTTGTATCAGTATTCCAAGGCATTGGTTGTTCAGTGGTAGAATTCTCGCCTGCCACGCGGGAGGCCCGGGTTCGATTCCCGGCCAATGCAGGATGTTTTGAACATGTGATTTCGAGAAGTATGCAAACCCCTGAGGAATAAATCTGTGTTCGATTGCCAGGCCAACAGACATCTCTGGTCTTGGTGGAGATCTCAACTGACTCTTGAAAAATCTGACTTTGCTTTCGTTTTCAGTTTGGACATTTACTCATTCTCAGGAGACTTTGGTGAATCCATTGTACATGTCCAGTGTGTGAGGTCATTTACTTTGTGCAAGGCTTTAGTTGTTAAATGGGAAACGAGAAACCAACTAGTCACTGACAACTGTCTTGAGTTTGGCATTTGTGACAATGTCCTGGGACATCCCACAAACTCGTCACCTTCTAACTACGATTGCGTGGCCTGTGAGTGGTGGAGAGCGAAACCGATTACATGTACGTGTTCGTCAGAGTCCCAGCTTTCCATGGAGGGGTCGCAGTCGTTTCTAGCTCTAACCATTCAGGCTATACAGATGTTTTTGTTAGAAGGGTTAAAGCCCAACAGTGCAAACTTATGGTTAGTCCCAATTCTCCACGTTTTTTCAAAGGTCCAACACACCAGCTCCTCGTTAGTATAGTGGTGAGTATCCCCGCCTGTCACGCGGGAGACCGGGGTTCAATTCCCCGACGGGGAGAAAGGACTTCTTTTTTTTAGGGTGAACAATGCAGCTGAGCCCACAAAATTAAAAATATGCTTGGAGATGAAGCTTTATGATACGATTTCCAGCCTTGTATCAGTATTCCAAGGCATTGGTTGTTCAGTGGTAGAATTCTCGCCTGCCACGCGGGAGGCCCGGGTTCGATTCCCGGCCAATGCAGGATGTTTTGAACATGTGATTTCGAGAAGTATGCAAACCCCTGAGGAATAAATCTGTGTTCGATTGCCAGGCCAACAGACATCTCTGGTCTTGGTGGAGATCTCAACTGACTCTTGAAAAATCTGACTTTGCTTTCGTTTTCAGTTTGGACATTTACTCATTCTCAGGAGACTTTGGTGAATCCATTGTACATGTCCAGTGTGTGAGGTCATTTACTTTGTGCAAGGCTTTAGTTGTTAAATGGGAAACGAGAAACCAACTAGTCACTGACAACTGTCTTGAGTTTGGCATTTGTGACAATGTCCTGGGACATCCCACAAACTCGTCACCTTCTAACTACGATTGCGTGGCCTGTGAGTGGTGGAGAGCGAAACCGATTACATGTACGTGTTCGTCAGAGTCCCAGCTTTCCATGGAGGGGTCGCAGTCCTTTCTAGCTCTAACCATTCAGGCTATACAGATGTTTTTGTTAGAAGGGTTAAAGCCCAACAGTGCAAACTTATGGTTAGTCCCAATTCTCCACGTTTTTTCAAAGGTCCAACACACCAGCTCCTCGTTAGTATAGTGGTGAGTATCCCCGCCTGTCACGCGGGAGACCGGGGTTCAATTCCCCGACGGGGAGAAAGGACTTCTTTTTTTTAGGGTGAACAATGCAGCTGAGCCCACAAAATTAAAAATATGCTTGGAGATGAAGCTTTATGATACGATTTCCAGCCTTGTATCAGTATTCCAAGGCATTGGTTGTTCAGTGGTAGAATTCTCGCCTGCCACGCGGGAGGCCCGGGTTCGATTCCCGGCCAATGCAGGATGTTTTGAACATGTGATTTCGAGAAGTATGCAAACCCCTGAGGAATAAATCTGTGTTCGATTGCCAGGCCAACAGACATCTCTGGTCTTGGTGGAGATCTCAACTGACTCTTGAAAAATCTGACTTTGCTTTCGTTTTCAGTTTGGACATTTACTCATTCTCAGGAGACTTTGGTGAATCCATTGTACATGTCCAGTGTGTGAGGTCATTTACTTTGTGCAAGGCTTTAGTTGTTAAATGGGAAACGAGAAACCAACTAGTCACTGACAACTGTCTTGAGTTTGGCATTTGTGACAATGTCCTGGGACATCCCACAAACTCGTCACCTTCTAACTACGATTGCGTGGCCTGTGAGTGGTGGAGAGCGAAACCGATTACATGTACGTGTTCGTCAGAGTCCCAGCTTTCCATGGAGGGGTCGCAGTCGTTTCTAGCTCTAACCATTCAGGCTATACAGATGTTTTTGTTAGAAGGGTTAAAGCCCAACAGTGCAAACTTATGGTTAGTCCCAATTCTCCACGTTTTTCAAAGGTCCAACACACCAGCTCCTCGTTAGTATAGTGGTGAGTATCCCCGCCTGTCACGCGGGAGACCGGGGTTCAATTCCCCGACGGGGAGAAAGGACTTCTTTTTTTTAGGGTGAACAATGCAGCTGAGCCCACAAAATTAAAAATATGCTTGGAGATGAAGCTTTATGATACGATTTCCAGCCTTGTATCAGTATTCCAAGGCATTGGTTGTTCAGTGGTAGAATTCTCGCCTGCCACGCGGGAGGCCCGGGTTCGATTCCCGGCCAATGCAGGATGTTTTGAACATGTGATTTCGAGAAGTATGCAAACCCCTGAGGAATAAATCTGTGTTCGATTGCCAGGCCAACAGACATCTCTGGTCTTGGTGGAGATCTCAACTGACTCTTGAAAAATCTGACTTTGCTTTCGTTTTCAGTTTGGACATTTACTCATTCTCAGGAGACTTTGGTGAATCCATTGTACATGTCCAGTGTGTGAGGTCATTTACTTTGTGCAAGGCTTTAGTTGTTAAATGGGAAACGAGAAACCAACTAGTCACTGACAACTGTCTTGAGTTTGGCATTTGTGACAATGTCCTGGGACATCCCACAAACTCGTCACCTTCTAACTACGATTGCGTGGCCTGTGAGTGGTGGAGCGAAACCGATTACATGTACGTGTTCGTCAGAGTCCCAGCTTTCCATGGAGGGGTCGCAGTCCTTTCTAGCTCTAACCATTCAGGCTATACAGATGTTTTTGTTAGAAGGGTTAAAGCCCAACAGTGCAAACTTATGGTTAGTCCCAATTCTCCACGTTTTTTCAAAGGTCCAACACACCAGCTCCTCGTTAGTATAGTGGTGAGTATCCCCGCCTGTCACGCGGGAGACCGGGGTTCAATTCCCCGACGGGGAGAAAGGACTTCTTTTTTTTAGGGTGAACAATGCAGCTGAGCCCACAAAATTAAAAATATGCTTGGAGATGAAGCTTTATGATACGATTTCCAGCCTTGTATCAGTATTCCAAGGCATTGGTTGTTCAGTGGTAGAATTCTCGCCTGCCACGCGGGAGGCCCGGGTTCGATTCCCGGCCAATGCAGGATGTTTTGAACATGTGATTTCGAGAAGTATGCAAACCCCTGAGGAATAAATCTGTGTTCGATTGCCAGGCCAACAGACATCTCTGGTCTTGGTGGAGATCTCAACTGACTCTTGAAAAATCTGACTTTGCTTTCGTTTTCAGTTTGGACATTTACTCATTCTCAGGAGACTTTGGTGAATCCATTGTACATGTCCAGTGTGTGAGGTCATTTACTTTGTGCAAGGCTTTAGTTGTTAAATGGGAAACGAGAAACCAACTAGTCACTGACAACTGTCTTGAGTTTGGCATTTGTGACAATGTCCTGGGACATCCCACAAACTCGTCACCTTCTAACTACGATTGCGTGGCCTGTGAGTGGTGGAGAGCGAAACCGATTACATGTACGTGTTCGTCAGAGTCCCAGCTTTCCATGGAGGGGTCGCAGTCCTTTCTAGCTCTAACCATTCAGGCTATACAGATGTTTTTGTTAGAAGGGTTAAAGCCCAACAGTGCAAACTTATGGTTAGTCCCAATTCTCCACGTTTTTTCAAAGGTCCAACACACCAGCTCCTCGTTAGTATAGTGGTGAGTATCCCCGCCTGTCACGCGGGAGACCGGGGTTCAATTCCCCGACGGGGAGAAAGGACTTCTTTTTTTTAGGGTGAACAATGCAGCTGAGCCCACAAAATTAAAAATATGCTTGGAGATGAAGCTTTATGATACGATTTCCAGCCTTGTATCAGTATTCCAAGGCATTGGTTGTTCAGTGGTAGAATTCTCGCCTGCCACGCGGGAGGCCCGGGTTCGATTCCCGGCCAATGCAGGATGTTTTGAACATGTGATTTCGAGAAGTATGCAAACCCCTGAGGAATAAATCTGTGTTCGATTGCCAGGCCAACAGACATCTCTGGTCTTGGTGGAGATCTCAACTGACTCTTGAAAAATCTGACTTTGCTTTCGTTTTCAGTTTGGACATTTACTCATTCTCAGGAGACTTTGGTGAATCCATTGTACATGTCCAGTGTGTGAGGTCATTTACTTTGTGCAAGGCTTTAGTTGTTAAATGGGAAACGAGAAACCAACTAGTCACTGACAACTGTCTTGAGTTTGGCATTTGTGACAATGTCCTGGGACATCCCACAAACTCGTCACCTTCTAACTACGATTGCGTGGCCTGTGAGTGGTGGAGAGCGAAACCGATTACATGTACGTGTTCGTCAGAGTCCCAGCTTTCCATGGAGGGGTCGCAGTCGTTTCTAGCTCTAACCATTCAGGCTATACAGATGTTTTTGTTAGAAGGGTTAAAGCCCAACAGTGCAAACTTATGGTTAGTCCCAATTCTCCACGTTTTTTCAAAGGTCCAACACACCAGCTCCTCGTTAGTATAGTGGTGAGTATCCCCGCCTGTCACGCGGGAGACCGGGGTTCAATTCCCCGACGGGGAGAAAGGACTTCTTTTTTTTAGGGTGAACAATGCAGCTGAGCCCACAAAATTAAAAATATGCTTGGAGATGAAGCTTTATGATACGATTTCCAGCCTTGTATCAGTATTCCAAGGCATTGGTTGTTCAGTGGTAGAATTCTCGCCTGCCACGCGGGAGGCCCGGGTTCGATTCCCGGCCAATGCAGGATGTTTTGAACATGTGATTTCGAGAAGTATGCAAACCCCTGAGGAATAAATCTGTGTTCGATTGCCAGGCCAACAGACATCTCTGGTCTTGGTGGAGATCTCAACTGACTCTTGAAAAATCTGACTTTGCTTTCGTTTTCAGTTTGGACATTTACTCATTCTCAGGAGACTTTGGTGAATCCATTGTACATGTCCAGTGTGTGAGGTCATTTACTTTGTGCAAGGCTTTAGTTGTTAAATGGGAAACGAGAAACCAACTAGTCACTGACAACTGTCTTGAGTTTGGCATTTGTGACAATGTCCTGGGACATCCCACAAACTCGTCACCTTCTAACTACGATTGCGTGGCCTGTGAGTGGTGGAGAGCGAAACCGATTACATGTACGTGTTCGTCAGAGTCCCAGCTTTCCATGGAGGGGTCGCAGTCGTTTCTAGCTCTAACCATTCAGGCTATACAGATGTTTTTGTTAGAAGGGTTAAAGCCCAACAGTGCAAACTTATGGTTAGTCCCAATTCTCCACGTTTTTTCAAAGGTCCAACACACCAGCTCCTCGTTAGTATAGTGGTGAGTATCCCCGCCTGTCACGCGGGAGACCGGGGTTCAATTCCCCGACGGGGAGAAAGGACTTCTTTTTTTTAGGGTGAACAATGCAGCTGAGCCCACAAAATTAAAAATATGCTTGGAGATGAAGCTTTATGATACGATTTCCAGCCTTGTATCAGTATTCCAAGGCATTGGTTGTTCAGTGGTAGAATTCTCGCCTGCCACGCGGGAGGCCCGGGTTCGATTCCCGGCCAATGCAGGATGTTTTGAACATGTGATTTCGAGAAGTATGCAAACCCCTGAGGAATAAATCTGTGTTCGATTGCCAGGCCAACAGACATCTCTGGTCTTGGTGGAGATCTCAACTGACTCTTGAAAAATCTGACTTTGCTTTCGTTTTCAGTTTGGACATTTACTCATTCTCAGGAGACTTTGGTGAATCCATTGTACATGTCCAGTGTGTGAGGTCATTTACTTTGTGCAAGGCTTTAGTTGTTAAATGGGAAACGAGAAACCAACTAGTCACTGACAACTGTCTTGAGTTTGGCATTTGTGACAATGTCCTGGGACATCCCACAAACTCGTCACCTTCTAACTACGATTGCGTGGCCTGTGAGTGGTGGAGAGCGAAACCGATTACATGTACGTGTTCGTCAGAGTCCCAGCTTTCCATGGAGGGGTCGCAGTCGTTTCTAGCTCTAACCATTCAGGCTATACAGATGTTTTTGTTAGAAGGGTTAAAGCCCAACAGTGCAAACTTATGGTTAGTCCCAA